>NC_057807.1:344263159-344431440 GCF_018294505.1 Triticum aestivum | reverse complement strand
CGACGTGGCCTTGAATGGTGCATAATGAACGCACAAAAAGTCTGGAGTTGTAATAAGTTTAAAATGATGAAGTGCCTTTGTAACAGATGAGTTTTCGTCCGAAACCCTGATACTTCGAAAGAGAATGTCCAGTTTGTACACGAAGTGCATCCAGTTTTTGTCGTAACCCTATCTACTTTTTTGCACATGCCATGTGGGTGAAATGATGATACCATGCCAAGTTTCAACCTTTTCAGAGTTCAGTTGTAGTGCTTTTCAATTTCAGGGTCATTTAGCTCAAAACAAATCAGTAAATGCATCAAATATAGCAAATTATGTCAGAAAGGGTTGAAAGTTGACGACGTGGCTTTGAATGGTGCATTTGCACGCAAAAAAGTCCGGAGTTGTAATAAGTTATTAAAGTTTTGTATAGCTGATGTAACAGATGAGTTTTCGTCTGAAACCCTGATACTTCGAAAGAGATTGTCCAGTTTGTACACGAAGTGCATCCAGTGTTTGCCGTAACCCTCTCTACTTTTTTGCACCGGTTCGTAAAAATGTAAAAATATACCCCCTCTGTAAAGAAATATAAGAGCATTTAGATTACTAAAATAGTGATCTAAATGCTCTTAAACTTCTTTATAGAGAAATACATCAAAAATACATTGATAATCAATGATCTTTTTGTGTATAATCTAAATTGACAATATGAGTCCTCACCGGTTTAGAAACGGAGAAAACTCATATTGTGGCCACAAATTCTACACATAGAGTTCAATGAAGACCAAGTGGTTGTGATAGTTTGAGAAGTAACATATTTAAGGTGGTAAAAACCCTGTTAGCGGAGCGTGGTGGGACTAAAAAACCGCTGCAAAAAGAATCAACTAAAAACCTCTAGTAATGGTTTGTGGAATGAACCGGTACTAAAGGTGCTGGTGGGGCCCCAGCCGGACCACGACGTGCCACAACCTCTTTAGTACCGGTTCATGGCACGAACCGATACTAAAGGTTCGCCACGAACCGGTACTAATTAGCTCTGCCTGCCTAGTCATTGGAACCGGCACTAATGGACACATTAGTGCCAGTTTTGTTACAAGCCGGTACTAATGTGCTTCATATTAGGCCCATTTTCTACTAGTGGGAGCCACTATAGCTAATTGGTCCCACTTTCAATATGTATCTAGGTCGGGACTTAGAGCCATCCAGATCGGTGTCAAAGTTTGCATCGTCGTAACTCTTTATGATGAACTCTTTATCACCTCCATAACAGAGAAACATTTCCTTATTCCACTAAGGATAATTTTGACCGCTGTCCAGTGATCCACTCCTGGATTACTTTGATACCTCCCTGCTAAACTAATATCAAGGCACACATGAGGTCTGGTACACAACATTGCATATATGATAGAACCTATGGCTGAAGCATAGGGAATGACTTTCATTTTCTTTCTATCTTCTGAAGTGGCCGGGCATTGAGTCCGACTCAACTTCACACCTTGTAACACAGGCAAGAACCCTTTATTTGACTGTTCCATTTTGAAGTACTTCAAAATCTTGTCAAGGTATGTACTCATTGAAAAAACTTATCAAGCATCTTGATCTATCTCTATACAACTCTTCTTGAAGAAATCCATTAAGGAATGTAGTTTTGACATCCATTTGCCAGATTTCATAAAATGTGGCAATTGCTAACATGATTCGGACAGACTTAAGCATCGCTAAGAGTGAAAAATCTTATCGTAGTCAACACCTTGAACTTGTCAAAAACTTTTTGCGACAATTCAAACTTTGTAGATAGTAACACTACTATCAGCTTCCGTCTTCCTCTTGAAGATCCATTTATTCTCAATGTCTTGTCGATCATCAGGCAAGTCAACCAAAGTACACACTTTGTTCTCATACATGGATCCCGTCTCAGATTTCATGGCCTCAAGCCATTTCACCGAATCTGGGCTCATCATCGCTTCCTCATAGTTCGTAGGTTTGTCATGGTCTAGTAACATGATTTCCAGAATATGATTACCGTATCACTCTGGTGTGGAACGTACTCTGGTTGACCTACGAGGTTGAGTAGTAACCTGATATGAAGTTTCACGATCATTATCATTAGCTTCCTCACTAGTTGGTGTAGGCATCACTGGAACTGATTTCTGTGATGAGGTACTTTCCAATTCGAGAGAAGGTACATTTACCTCATCAAGTTCTACTTTCCCCCACTCACTTCTTTCGAGAGAAACTCCTTCTCTAGAAAGGATCCATTATTAGCAACAAAAATCTTGCCTTCGGATCTGTGACAGAAGGTGTACCCAATAGTTTTCTTTTTAGGTATCCTATGAAGACGCACTTCTCCAATTTGGGTTCAAGCTTAGCAGTTTGAAACCTTTTCACATAAACACCGCAATCCCAAACTTTAAGAAACGACAACTTTGGTTTCTTGCCAAATCAAAGTTCATACGGTGTCGTCTCAACGGATTAGATGGTGCCCTATTTAACGTGAATGCAGTTGTCTCTAATGCATAACCCCAAAACGATAGTGGTAAATCGGTAAGAGACATCATAGATCGCACCTTATCTAATAAACCACGGTTATGACATTTGGACACACCAGTACACTATGGTGTTCCAGGTGGCATGAGTTGTGAAACTATTCCACATTGTTTTAAATGAAGGCGAAACTCATAACTCAGATATTTGCCTCCGTGATGAGATCATAGAAACTTTATTTTCTTGTTACGATGATTCTCCACTTCACTCTGAAATTCTTTGAACTTTTCAAATATTTCAGAATTGTGTTTCATTAAGTAGATACACACTTATCAGACCGTATACAACAGTATGTATTATTTCCAATAAGTCAGTTGCTCGCTCCATTGTTCCGGAGAACGAAGTCTTTAGTCATCTTGCCCATGAGGCATGGTTTGCAAGCATCAAGTGATTCATAATCAAGTGGTTCCAAAAGTCCATCAGTATGGAGTTTCTTCATGCACTTTACACCAATATGACCTAAACTGCGGTGCCACATATAAGTTGCACTATCATTATTAACTTTGCATCTTTTGGCTTCAATATAATGAATATGTGTATCACTATGATCGAGATTCAATAAACCATTTATATTGAGTGTATGACCATAGAAGGTTTTATTCATGTAAATAGAACAACAATTATTCTTTGACTTAAATGAATAACCGTATTGCAATAAACATGAACCAACCATATTCATGCTCAACACAAACACCAAATAACATTTATTTTAGGTTCAACGCTAATCCCGAAGGTAAAGGGAGTGTGCGATGGTGATCTTATCAACCTTGGAATCACTTCCAACTCACATCATCACCTCGCTCTTAACTAGTCTCTGTTTATTTTGCAACTCCCGTTTCGAGTTACTACTCTTAGCAACTGAACCAGTATTGAATACTTAGGGGTTGCTTGTAAACACTAGTAAAGTACACATCAATAACATGTATATCAAATATACCTTTCTTCACTTTGCCATCCTTCTTAAGTATCCAGGGCAGTTCCACTTCCAGTGACCAATTTCCGATGCGGAGCATCCCACGATCATCCCCATGGACGCACCTACACCTCCCATGATACCACTTGGACCTATGACAAGAGCCCAAGCGAAGGATGTCGAAGATAAGGTGAACTCGCTCCTTTCTGAACTACCACCTTCGTCACATGAGACATGGCTACTACCTCAAACGGAAACACAATGTGTGCTCCGGTACTTGGAGGAAGGCCATGGAATGACTACATCCAATGGACAAGATGGCGAGGACACCAAGTGCGAAGGGTAAGAAGAAGAGTTGCCACGGAAGCTACAGCCACCGGGCGACCATCCCAGACCGGACGTACGGCCCCTGAGGGCCACGACAGCCCCAGGAAACCAGGCCATCGAATGCTACAACGGCCGTACGACCATCCAGGACCGGACGTCCGACACCTCCTAGGCTCCTCCCAGGCTCCGGACGACCGACCACCTCCGGACGTCCGGCGCTACTGCAACAGAACGTAAATAGCGGAAATCTGAGGAACACCATAAGACCGGCACATCCTTCACATAACAAAATCTATGGAAGTCCGAAGATCTACGGACGTTCGGACCGTCCCGAGCTTCCGGACGTCCGACGCCCACCGGACGTCCGACCCCTGGCTGTGTCCAGTTACGGGCTGAGGCCCATGTACCCCTTCACTTCGCCCCCATTTGTACTAAGACTATAAATAGACCTCCTCCTCCTAGTTAGAGTTAGCATTAGTTTATCTCATATGTGAGATAGAGCTTTCCTCATCCATACAGATCTACCCCTTGAGAGAGACCGCGACCCCTCTACGGAGAAGATCCCCGTTGGATTCAAGACCCCCTCTTGGGTGGCCCCATCAAGACCTACTCACGGAGAAGAACCAGTTACCCTATGTATTGTCCCTTGTTGGTTTTGGACCCCGTGATCTCTATGTGTACTCGGATCTAGCATATGTGTGACTATATCTTGTTGGTTTGAGAGATCCTCTTGTGTTTTCCCTTGTTTTCCCCTCGTGTTCTTCGTTTTCTTAGTTGGGATCCGCTCCTTTCATGAAAGATCGGCCGTTTAGGGTTCCACCCTACATCATCTTGGTATCATGAGCCACATTGATCATGATTTCAGAGCCTCCCCTCTATGTTTTCTAGCCTTGTTTTGTTGATTTTGTTCCTAATTCAAAATTTCCCCACAAAATAGCCCCAAATTTTTGTTGCGATTTGTTGGTGTGATGCAGTTTTGTTGGATTTGGTTTGCCGTGAGTGGATCTAGCTTTCCCCCATCTTCTCCACCATTTCCATCCACAAAATCGCCCGGATTCGATGGATTTCGACCTCTCCTCGATGAACCCTAGCTGTTCACCCCGTGCCCGAAACTGCCCAAGCACCGGACGTCCGACAGCTTCCGGACGTCCGATAGCTACCGGACATCCGATGAACGGACGACCACAATTTGCCGGACGTCCGTACTTCCCTGACGAAACTGAATTGCCCCCCCCCCCGAAAATTTTCAGCCACCGCCCCACTTTCACATACGCATCTCCATACCACCACCACTATCTGCAACCACCTTACGCTGACTTGCTACACACTCCGACACAATTTTGTCATGTTTTGCTTTGAGAATTTGAGTTGCAGTTCCCGTGTCCTATTGTGTTTCGGCTATCTAGGTACGGTTCGACATCGACATCACCGCCGCTCATCTTTGCAAAGAACTCGTCATCAACGGTAACCTCCTCTTGGTATCGTAATATCCTTCTACATTCTTGCCATTGCATTGATAACCACAATAGACCATTTTGCATAGCTTACCCATCGAGACTAGCCTTTGAGTATTGCCGGCAACGTGACTTGTCCACATTAGTGATCATACTTCCCATAGCATACATACCATATCATAGTGGTGCATATCTTGGTATCATCTCTTGTGTCACACAGTTGTCATCGCATACAAAATTGATATCTTGGTTAGTGAAGTTTTGCATGAGAAAAGAGCTCCAACGATAAAGAGCCAAACAAGCTTTTAAGCAAAAGGGAAAGATAAGCAAAGAGCTTATAAGCAAGAACCATAGCATCATACAACATTAAGATTGTCATACTCGATCATCTTGGATCATATCACCGGAATACCATACATATAGTATACTTGGGATAGACGTCATTACATTTTTGCATAGTAGGTTGTGCACAAGTTCGTATCCGCCTATTGTGCAATTGTGCTAGTGTCTCTCTAGTATTGTTCAACAAGAGCATTTTTGTGGATTCCACATTTTGGCTCATTCCTTGGTTGCACGATCCCACTTATCTATTTGCGTGTGTGTTTCTGTGTACCATATCTTGCTATTGGTCTACTTGTTGCATTTGCAAATTTGTGAATCTTTTCCAACATTATTGAGTCTCATTAACAATTTCATCAAATTTTGTGCCACCATCCTAACCAAGCTCCACCATAAGCTTTTACTTATGTAGGTGTGAGAAACCGACAAGAATTGGTACCAATTGTGCTATTTCCTTGTTACACATTGAGTGATCATTGATCCATCTTCAACATAGGTCAAGGTACATTTGCTATAAGTTCTTGTCTTTCTCCAACTCACATATTTCTTTGGAATGATGGATAGGCCAAGTCTACCAACCCACTCATCCTTGAGCAAGATGACGACCCGAACAACTACGTCACCAAGCTACACCTCTTTGGCACACAACGAGCCTTGCATGAGGAGCAACTAGCAATGAGCGACCGCATCGAAAACCTCACCACCGACTTGCGACTCTCCGAGCAACGCACAAGAGACTACTTCGACAACAAGCTCTACGAACACAAGCATGATAATGACGCAAGAATGGACGAGATTCGTGCCTTGTTGGTCAACCGCTCTTCTACCACTTCGTCCTACTCAAGAAGGAGCCGCTCAAGTCGACACTCCGACGACACTATCTCCGGCTGAAGTACCCCGACATTGAATACTCTTCGTCATGCCACGTGTCAAGATCGTCAAGCCAACCGCAATCCTCTACACGACATCGACTCTCAAGAGCATCGACATCATCAAAATCAAGCTACATTCACGCAAGCACAAGAACGCCAACGTCAACACCAACAAGAACAAGAGGAGCGAGCGCGTCAACACCAAGATGCACAAGATGCCGAGGCACAATGACAAGAACGACAACTTCATGAAGGTCAAGCACTTGAGGCGCAACGTGCCCTCCGAGATTCAAGTCGAGCCGTAGCCAATCGAGGCTGCCAAGCTCGTGAGCACCAAGAAGCGCTTCGCGATGAAGTTCAAGAAAGGATTTATCAGTCACATGTGCATCGTCCAGTTCCTCGTCAAGATCGACAAGCGCCTCCTCAAGCTAGACAATAACATCAAGTTCATCGAGAGCATGAAGACAATGGAAATCCTCCAAGACAATAGCAACATGAGGTCGACAACCCTCCTCGCCAAGAGCAACATGAGTTTTTCAATCCTCAATGACATGGGCATCATCATCCTCGACCCCAACACAATGAAGAGCAACAATACGGCAAGCTAAAGTTCACCATGCCCCAAGTTCACCGGAAGCAATGACCCCGAAGAGTACATATCATGGGCATTGAAGGTTGACAAAATCTTCCGCTTGCACAGCTATGAAGAAGAGAAGAAGATCGCGATGGCATCCCTTGAGTTCCAAGACTACGTCCTCATTTGGTGGGAACAAGTCATTGAGCGCCGAACAGCAAGAGGTGAACCACCCATCACTACTTGGGCGCAAATGAAGGATGTCATGAGAGCACGCTTCGTTGCAAACTACTACAATTGCGACCTCTTCAAGAAACTCCAACTACTCAAGCAAGGAACCAAGAGCGTTGAAGAGTACTACAAGGAAATGGAGATTGCCATGATACGAGCCAATGTCACGAAAGCTGATGAGCAAACTATGGCACATTTCTTGAATGGACTCAATCATCCTATCAAGAAGATCGCCGACTTCCAACCCTACTCAAACCTCATCGAGCTAGTGTATCAATCTACCAAAGCGGAATGCCAAGTGCAAGATGACTTCAAGTACACCAAGTTCTCATCAAAGTCCTATGGCCTCTCCAACAATCAAGCTTCAAGGACTCCAACAACTTCTACCTCAACCAAGCCATCTACAAGCAACGGCGACAAGTCAAGTTACAAGAAAACTTCGACAACCTCAAGTCGTCCTCCTACTACAAGAAACTTCAAGCCGAAAGCTTCATCATCATCTACCCCAACCGATGAGACCATCAAGACAAGTTCCTTCAAATACTTCACATGCGACGGCCGAGGCCACAAGTCCTTTGAGTGTACAAACAAGCGCACCATGATCATCAACAACGACGGAACCTATGACTCCATGGGTGAAGAGGAGATGGAAGCCCTTGAGCAAGTGGCCATGCACCGGCGCGTGAACGAAGATGAAGATGATCAAGTCTTTTGTGATGAAGATTCGAGCCCCGCTCTCGTTGTCTCCAAGGTCTTGACTCTTCAACATCAACAAGACAAAGACCAAAGATGCCATATCTTCCACACCAAGGCCGGCATCAATGGACGGTCCGTCAAGGTCATCATCGATGGAGGGAGTTGCCATAACCTTGCAAGTGAAGAACTATACTCCAAGCTCCAATTGGTCAAGATGAAGCACCCGCACTCCTACAAGGTTCAATGGCACCATCCAAGTCGAGCATAGGGTACACGTTTCTTTCAAGATCAGAGCTTACGAAGACACTTTGGAGTGTGATGTCCTTCCGATGACCGTTTGCCACCTCCTTCTTGGACAGCCATGGAAATTTGACCGAGGTGTCATCCACAACGGGCATACAAACCACTAGAGCTTCAAGATGAAAGGAAATGAATATGTACTACGACCTATGTCTCCAAGCCAAGTGATCGCCGGCAAGCAAGCCACCCATCGTGGAGAAAATATTGAGAGAGTGAACCACCAAAAAGAGAGTGAGCACCACAAGCCCAAATTGAGTGCCTCCACGATGAGCAACAAGATGAGCTTAGTCCTTTTTGCCACCAAACGTGAGATGAGAGAAGTGTATGAGAACCCATCAACTATCATGCACTATGTCCTTTCATGCAAAGACGAGGCACCAAAAACTAACACTTCTCACAGTCTACCTTTGGTGTTATATCCTCTATTGCAGGAATTCCAAGATGTTTTCCGTGACGAGCTACCTCCGGGTCTACCTCCACTACCAGGCATTGAGCACCGCATCGACCTCATCCCCGGAGCACCTCTTCCAAACAAGGCCCCATACCGCATCAACCCCGAAGAAACCAAAGAAATACAAAGGCAAGTAAAGCATCTCATAGACCATGGACATGCACATGAAAGTTTGAGTCATGTGCCGTACCGTACATTCTTGTGCCAAAAAGAGATGGTAGCTTTCGCGTGTTTTCCGATTGTAGACCTATCAATGCTATCGCCGTTCGATATAGGTACCCCATTCCACGCCTTGATGATACGCTAGATGAACTTAGCGGTGCCACTATTTTTTTTCAAAATTGATCTTAAAAGTGGTTACTATCAAATACGCATACAAGAGGGTGATGAATGGAAAACCGCTTTCAAAACAAAGTTTGGTTTGTATGAGTGGTTAGTCATTCCTATGGGTTTATCGGAAGCACCCGGTACTTTCATGCATCTTATGCATTATGTGTTTCGCCCTTACATTGGTGAGTTTGTTGTTGTCTACTTCGACGATATCCTTGTTTTTAGCAAATCTCTCAAAGTCATGTCACCCACCTTCGAACCGTGCTACAAACTCTTTGAAAAGAGCGTCTTTATGCTAATATGGAAAAGTGCCTTTCTCGTGTCGATAAGCTTGTTTTCTTGGGGTTTGTAGTATCTTCTAAGGGTGTTCATGTTGATGAATCTAAGATCAATGCTATTAAAACTTGGCCCCAACCAACCAATTTGCAACAAGTGTGTAATTTCCTTGGTTTAGCCAGTTTCTCTCATAGATTTGTGAAGGGTTTTAGCACCATTGCATCTCCTTTACATGCTTTGAGCAAGAAGAATGCACCCTTTGTTTTGGGACCATCGCAAGATAGCGCATTCAATGAGCTTAAGAATTTGCTTACTCATGCTCCCGTGCTTGCATTACCCAACTTTGACAAACCTTTTGAAATTCATTGCGATGCTAGTGGTAATGGCATAGGAGGTGTGTTAACTCAAGAGAAGCTCCCCATAGCATACTTCAACGAAAAACTTTCCGAAGCGCAACTCAATTACCCCATCTATGACAAAGAACTATATGCTTTAGTGCGAGTTTTGTGTGAATGGGAACATTATCTCCGCCCTCATAAATTTATCATACATACCGATCATGAAAAGCTTAAATACCTTAAGGGTCAAACTAAGTTGAACAAGCGTCATGCTAAGTGGAGTGAATTTATAGAGTCATTTCCATATGTCATCAAGTATATTAAAGTTAAGGAACATGTTGTGGCGGATGCATTTCCTGTATATGCATTCTTGTTACTAAACTTGAATTTAATGTCATTGGCTTTGAGCACATAAAAGACTTGTACGCGCATGATCCTACTTTTTCTATTCCTTATGCAAAGTGCTCGATGATAACCCACAAGTATAGGGGATCGCAATAGTTTTCGAGGTAGAGTATCCAACCCAAATTTATTGATTCGACACAAGGGGAGCCAAAGAATATTCTCAAGTATTAGCAGTTGAGTTGTCAATTCAACCACACCTATAAGACTTAATATCTGTAGCAAAATATTTAGTAGCAAAGTAGTATGGAAGTAATGGTAACAGTGGAAAAAGTAACATTAGTAGTTTTGTAGTAATCGTAACAGTGGCAACAGAAAAGTAACTGAGAAAAGATCAATATGTGAAAAGCTCGTAGGCAATGGATCAGTGATGGATAATTAGGTCGGATGCGATTCCTCATGCAACAGTTATAACATAGGGTGACACAGAACTAGCTCAAGTTCATCAATGTAATGTAGGCATGTATTCCGAATATAGTCATACGTGCTTATGGAAAAGAACTTGCATGACTCTTTTTGTCCTACCCTCCCGTGGCAGCGGGGTCCTATTGGAAACTAAGGGATATTAAGGCCTCCTTTTAATAGAGTACCAGACCAAAGCATTAACACTTAGTGAATACATGAACTCCTCAAACTACGGTCATCACCGGGAGTGATAACCCACAAGTATAGGGGATCAATTGTAGCCTCTTTCGACAAGTAAGAGTGTCGAACCCAACGAGGAGCTAAAGGTAGAACAAATATTCCCTCAAGTTCTATCGACCACCCATACAACTCTACGCACGCTTGACGTTTGCTTTACCTAGAACAAGTATGAAACAAGAAGTACTTTGTAGGTATTGTTGGATAGGTTTGCAAGAAAATAAAGAGCACGTAAATAAAATCTAGGGGTTGTTTTAGGTAAAGAAGCAATAAAGTTAGTATAGCAAGAGTGGAAAAGTGGTGGTAGGAGTTGCAAAATTGTCCCTAAGCAATTGACTACTTTACTAGACCGAAAGCAAGTTTTATGTGGGAGAGGCCACTGCTAGCATGACATCCCTGACTTGGACTTCTATGCACTTATATGATTGGAACTATTAGCAAGCATCCGCAACTACTAACGTTTATTAAGGTAAAACCCAACCATAGCATTAAGATATATTGGTCCCCCCTTCAATCCCGTATGCATCAATTTCTATGATAGGTTGAAGCTTCTGTCACTCTTGCCCTCCAATACATACACTACAAAAAAAGACACATCCGTGATAGTTTGGGCCGAACGAATTTTTCTGTCATACTTATGACACTTCTATGATGATAATTGTGACAAACCCGGTATCATCATAGATGTGGTGGGCTCCTACTTCTATGACAAAAAATCATGACAAAAAATGGGCTTTTCATCCTGGGCGGGCCGGAGACGCAGCTGCATGACATTCTTTGGGCCGTCCATGACAGAAAAAACCATGGTAGAAGCGAGGGTGAGGGAAATATCATGGTGTTCCCGGTTACAGTGGGTGGTCGGGGGCCGAACGATGCGCGTTTCTCTCATGCACGTACGCGCGTGTGTGCGAGGCATTGGGCTCTAACTAAACCCAAGCGAGGCGTTGGGCTCTAACTAAACCCAAGGGATTGCACTGCAAGCAACACGTTACTGAACCCGAGCGATCGATCGATGGCTGTTAACTGAACCCGATCGAGCGATTCTTTCGCTACTGCTGCTAACTGAAGCCGATCGATGCTGCCTTCGGATGAACAGTGAGCGTTGCAGGGGGGTTTGGATGAACATTGAGCGGTGGGGGTGGATGAATAGGACCCCGTGGTGTTGCCTCTAGATGAACAGGACCCCGATCGATCGAGCTGGTTGGGGCTGGATGAACAAGACCCCGTGGAGGGCTGGATGAACAGGACGACCCTGTGGAGGGATGGATGAATAGTAGACGATGGAGGGGTGGATTAATAGTAGCTCGTGGAGGGGTGGTTGAACAGGAGCCCGTGGAGAGGGGTGGTTGAACAGTATCCGGTGGAGTAGAGCGCGGTGGAGGCTGGATGAACAGGGGCTCGTGGATGAAAAGTCACGGGTGGAGGCTGGAGGAGGTCGACGGTGGATGAACAGTAGCCCGTGGAGGCTGGAGGAGGTCGACGGTGGAGATGAACAGTATCCCGTGGAGTCCCGTTTTGCGGTACGCCACACCCCTCCCGATGAACAGAACCCCCATTTCGTCCGTAGCGCTCCAACACAAGTCCGTTTCGTCCATTTTGCGGTATGCCACACCCCTCTCGATCAACAGGACCCTGTTTCGACCATAGGAGGTCCAACACAAGTTCGTTTCCTCTGTTTTGCGGTACGCCAGACCCCTCTCGATGAACAGGATCCCGTTTCGAACGTGGCCGGTCGAACACAAGTCCGTTTCCTCCGTTCTGCAGTATGCCAGGCCTCGTTTCCATCGGTTGTTCCGTCCAAGCCCACCCGATGAACACGACGACGCATTCCGTTCTGACCCAGCCGGTTGGCTCCCCATGAACACGACGACGACGCTGTTTCTCTGTTCCGACCCAGCCATGTACACAAGCCCTGGCCGTACGTATGCGCGAGTAGGCGTTCGAGACCCCGCCCATATGTACGTACGTGGCCGTATTTACTTTCTTGCACCCTGGCCATTGTACGTACGTGTACATGCTATGTGCACGCCTCTACTACGGCACGTGCGCGCCTCTACACCGACCAGTATGTACGTACATGTTCGCTACCAGAATGACAACACTACGTACGCTTCGACTAGGTGGGTCCCGACTGTCAAGCACTTCCTTGCGTGCAAAGATGTAGCTGGTGGGTCCCAGTAGTCAGGGGGGCGAATCATTTTTTTGCCCGGACGCACTTCCTATCGTGCGAAGATGTAGCCGGTTGGTCCCAGCAGTCAGGGGGCGAATCATTTTTTTTGCCCGTAATATGGACGCACTTCCTTGCGTGAGAAGATGTAGCTTGTAGGTCCCAACAGTCAGGGGGGAATGTTTTTTTTTTGCGAAATACGGTGGCCCATCCGGTGGGTCCCTGCTGTCAGGTGGAGGAATCACTATTTTTCGCGTAATAAGGAGGCACTTCCTTGCTGCGGCCGTGGACCCAGCTGTCAGCCTCTCCATGTACAGTCCACGTCCGATGGAAGTCGTTCCTTGACCACATTGACCATGCCGTCCCGAGAGCACCAGGGCAGTGGACGACGGCGAGGCCTAGGAAGGGGACGACACGGAGCCAGGGAAGACGCGGCAGTGGAAGCCCGCGCGGAGAGGAGTACGAGGGTTCGCTGGTTCGGTTGCAGTGTGAGGCTGCCATCGCCGCAAGGCCTGGCCAGCGGTGGGAATAGTAGGGGGTGGTGAGGCCTCCACGGCAGCACATCTGGCCATGGGAGGCAGGAGCATGCGGCACGACCGGCGCTGCTTTGGGCGGCTGGAGCAAGAAGACCAGAGGTTGAAGAAGCACTACAGCCGTCGGATGGACATCGTACGGTCGCTGGAGCTAGAATCGTTCATATTGACTAAGTTGACAAAGCCCTCCGTCCCCGTCAACTTAGTAGGCCCACAAGTCAGCCTCCCACCAAGGAGGGTCCCAGCTAGCAGGGAGAGTATTCATTTTTTTGTTCCTAATAAGGAGGCACTTCTGGTGGGTCCGAGCTAATAGAGGGGGGAACGTTTTTTCGCAAAATACGGTGGCCCGTCCAGTGGGTCCCAGCAGTCACGGGGAAACATTTTTTTCGCGAAATACGGTGGCCCGTCCGATGGGTCCCTGCTGTTAGGTGGAGGAATAATGATTTTGCTCGTAATAAGGAGGCACTTCCTTGTGGCTGCCCTGGATCCAACTGTCAGCCTCTCCATGTACAGTACTCTTCCGATGGAAGTCAGTTGTTGACCACATTGACCATGCCGCGCCGAGAGCACCATGGCGGTGGACGACGGCGAGGCCTAGGAAGGGGACGACACGGAGCCGGGGAAGACGCGACAGTGGATGCCCACGCGGAGAGGTGTACAAGGGTTCATTGGTTCGGTTGCGGTGTGAGCTGCCGTCGTCATAGAATAACAGGGGGTGTGGGTGAGTGGAGGGATGGCCTGGCCAGTGGTGGGAGTAGTATGGGGGTGGTGAGGCCTCCGCGGCTGCACAGCCGGCCACGGGAGGTAGGAGCAGGTGGCACGACCGGTGCTACTTTGGGCGGCTAGAGCAAGAAGACCAGAGGTTGAAGAAGCACTACGGCCATTGGATGGACATCGTACGGTCACTAAAGCTAGAATCGTTTATGTTGACTAAGTTGACAAAGCCCTTGGTACATGCCAACTTAGAAGGCCCACGGGTCAGCCTCCAAAATGGTGCGCCCAAGATGTTAGGGGGAGGAATCATTTTTTGGGCGGCTGAAGCTAGAATATCCAAGATTGAAGAAGAAGCACGAGATTCGTTGGATAGACATCCAACGGCCACTGCTGCTAGAACCGTGTGTTGACTATAATAAGTTCACAAAGCCTTGCATACGCATGAACTTATTTTTTTAGGGGACGCGTCAACTTAGTAGGCCCACAAGTGTGTGGCAGAGAACTTATATCCCATTTGCGATTTGTAAGAATGTACAACCCATTTTTTAATTCTAATGGAATTTACTACATCCCATTTACAATTTGTTAAAAGTACAACCCATTTTCTAGCTAGGATAACAATTAATAATTTCAACCAACCGTTCAAGACAGAATTCAATAAAATTTCCCACATTTTGACGGGATCCGAAATATTTTTATCCCAAAATTTCTAGTCAGATTAAATATAAATTTGTATTACGTAAAAATCCAACAAAACATTGCGCGCACAACAATTAAAAATTAAGATTTTCAAAATCCATAAATAATATTTTATAAATGTCACACCCTAGCTAGTTCATGCATTAGAGTGTTGCATCATGTTCACCCTTTTATCAGAAACTTGAAATGGGGATGACAGAACCCCCAGCCCCCTCTGAAACAACTAGGGTTTGCTAAAAAATATTTTCAATGAACCTGAAATGCCCTTCTAAAATGTCCATCATTTTTGTCTTGGTCCAGAACCTCTGCCAAAAGTGATGCACAGTTTTCTAGGTCATCCTAAGGTCTTTGAATTAAATCATAACTATTTGAGTTTGGGCATTTAAATTATATAAATTATTTTAAATGCTCAAATCTTCCCAAACTAAAATGTTTCATGTTGGAAATATTCCAACTATGGACCAGGAGCAGTTTGGTGATTTTAGGAGTTGTCTAGGTATTTTTAATAAGTCCACAAACTTGCAGAATAAATAAAAACAGAAAAATAGGGGAAAACTTACCTGGCGCCTACTAACCGGCCCACCTGCTGGCCCAGCCCACCTGCCGCGCCAGCGAGCTGCTTGGCTCGGCCAGGCAGGCAGGCAGGTGCTCGGCGGTGAGCACCGCATGGGTGCCACGCACCTGGTCGCCGCCTCGCCGCTCCCCTCGTCCAGCTGATGACGGGGATCGTTTCCTCTCTCTCCCCCGAACCCCCCAGACACCTCCATTCTCCCCCAGCTCCTCTCCCTTGCTCTCCCACGCCATGGCCGACGCCATCGCCGCCACCCCCTCGCCGTAGCCGCGCTCTCCGTCAACCTCACGCCGCGCCGTCGTGTCCAGGAGCTCCGCCACCATCCTCTTCGTCGAGCTAGCTGAGCCCCGTGTGCTCGTGCGGCCCGAGTCCACCGCACCGACCTCGCCCGAGTCCGTCATCGCCGGAGATCCCCTTCAACGCCGTCGCCGCATCACCTCATCCCCGACCCCACCGGTGGCCTCTACGAGTGCTCTGTGAGCCTAGCTACCCCTCCTACCCTTCCTCTCTCGCCCCCGAGCCGTGTAGCCACCACACGAAGATCACCCGCACGCACCATCGCGGATCTCGTCGCCGACGTGCTCCCGGCCATCCTCCGGCCACCTCTCGGTGTCCATCGCACTCACCACGCTGCGTTGGGTCCAACCGTGCACTCCCCGCACCTCACCGCACACCCTAGCCCCGAGTTCGTCTCCACCCGAACTCCAGCGGCCGCCTAGGTCGTCGCCGGCGCCAATTCCGGCCACCCCGACCCCAACTAACTCCACCAAGAGCTGCGGTTCATCCCCAGCTCCACTTAGATGCCTTCCGCGCCCCATTTGGTGGCCGGAACGGCCAAAACCACTTCCGCCGCCGTGTCAGGCTCGCCGGCGGCTAAACGCCGGCGCAGCCGACCTTGACTTTGACCATGGGTGGGCCCTGGTTGACTCCGTTGAATCAATGACAGGTGGGGCCCAGCCCTGTTAACTAATCTGACTTAGTTTTAATTAAAATTCAACTAAACTAATCGCACTGACACCCTGGACCCACAGTCAGGTTTGACCTGGACGTCTCCGTTCACCATGACATCATCCTGACGCATTGCTAACGCAGTAAATTAATTACTGGATTTATTCTGTTATAGGAAATTCCAGAATTTAGTTTAAACTTCAAAATTCATATAAATTCAACCGTAGCTCCAAATCAAACAAATTATATATGAAAAATGATTAGAAAAATCCAATCTATCCATTTGTACTATTTTCATGCATGTTTAAACAAGTTAACTTGATGTTTAGTGCAGAATAAGATAAAGCACTTTAAAGGGCCATGTATGAGTTTGAAACTTGAATCTTTGATTCAAAATGATTCAAACCCATTTGGTCTTAGTTGCATTAGCCCAACACACTCATATTGCCATGTTCCATGCATGCATCATATTGTCGCACATTGTTTGGTGATGGTTGTGTATCGGTGTTCTTTGCGGCAGGTTCTGCCTCCGAGGAGTACCGTGATTACCCTAACGAAGAACCATATCAGTGCATCGACCCTCAGGCAAGCAACCAACCATTTGATCATATCGATACTGTCACATCCCTAGTTCTGGTATACTCAGGGCTAGCTAGTCATGTGTGCATCATGTTTAAATTCCATTTAAATTTGAAATGGGGATTTGTGAAACCCTCAGAATCATTTTTGGAAATGACCCAAATAAAAATTGTTCCAAAAAGGTCCAAGAAAATGCTCATGTTGCTCTCTGAAAATATTGGACAGAGATAAAAATCAAACCAATATTTTTAGGAGCCCATAAGTATTTATTTTGGGCATTTGGAATTAATGCATAAACATTTGCATTGGAAATATATTAGTTATATATATTAATATATGTCCAAAAATTATGCCACTTGTTGGGGAGCTCTGGAATAATGCCATTAGTTCCTACAAAAATTGGCATAAGGTAATAAATTGATTTAGTATTATTACTAAATCAAAACAGACGTCAGAAAAATAGAAAAGAAATAAAAAGGGATACTACCTGGGCCGCTTACCTATTCAGCCGGCAGCCCAAGTGGCCGGCTCAGCCCACCAACGCTTTCCCTCCCGTCGTCTTCCTCTTGCCAGTGGGAGCAGCTGCGTGCTCGCACGCGCGCGGCCGAGGAGGCCAGCTCCTCCCTGCCTGGCTGCCTCCTCCTCCCCCGGGACGTCTCCCGCAGCGCCACGCCACCCCCTGGACCCCTCTCACTCCCTCCCGTGCTTCTTCCCCCCTCCTCTGCTCTCTGCCGCGCCACACCCGAGCGCACCCGACGCCGCCGTTCGCTGCCACCACGGCCACCGGCCGCCCCACGCCTCACCGACGCGCCCAGAAACTCTGCCACTTCGTCCTCTACCTCCTCAACGAGCCACGAGGCCCCGGACGTGCCGCAACACCGCCCTCGATGTCTTCTTCAACCTCGGGACCGCCGGCCATCTTCGTCAAATTCGTCGGCTTCGGACCGTCCCCGACCTCGCCGAGCGTCCCCTCGTCATCGCCGTGAGCCACTGACCTTCTCCCCTAACTCAGCATGCTCTCCTCCATGCCGTAGCGCCGTTCCCCACGAGCACCGAAGCCACCGTCTGCCATTGCTGCTGCACGCATAGCCTCCGTGCTTCCCTGGCATCACTGTGCTGCTCTTAGTGCTCCCCATGTCTAGCAGGTGCTACCCAGCCTCTCCATTTGCTCACTGATGCACCGTAGCAACGCGCCCGAGCACCACCGAACACCATCGCCGCCAAAGCTCGTCGCCGGCATGAGTTCCGGTGACCCCACGACCTCCCACTTGGTCCTCTGGATGCGCGAGAGCAAGGGCCATCCCCTGGTGCCCTCAGCGCGCCAGGCTGACGCCTCTAGCGTAAGTCCGGCGTGCCCCCGCCGTGTCCTGTGGTCGCCGTCGGCTGGTCTCCGGTGGCTGACGTGGCACCATTAGTTTAGGTGCTAATCGCGTTTAGTCAGTGTCGCGTGTCGATGACATATGGGCCCCACGCCCTTAACTAACCACGGTTTAACCCCTGTTTAGTTTAAGTTAACCACAGTGGCCCCACGCGTCGGAGTTGACCTAGCTGACGTGGCCGTTGACCGGTCCCACCTGTCAGTGAGTTAAACAGCCCTGTGTCACTAACGTGTGGCCCCCACACGTCAGGTTTGACCAGCAGCAGCATCTGTTGACCTACTGACGTCACGGTGACGCACTGCTGACGCAGTAGATGTTTTCTGGAATTTAAATAATTCTTAAATGATTTATTATTTTCGGAAAATGTCCTAAACTTCTAAAAATCATAGAAATTCAACCGTAAGTCCAAATGAAATAAATTATATATGAAAAATGATCAGAAAAATCCAATCTATCCATCTGTACCATTTTCATGCATGTTAGAACAACTTATACCTGCTGATCAGGTCAAATCAATTAAATGGCATTCGAATAATCACATATGGAGTTTGAATTTGAATCTTGGATTCAAACCAACTTCATTTAACTTTGTTGCTAGCTGCATTAGCTCAAAACACCAGCATGTTGCCATGTCATAGCATGCATCATATTGTGCACTGCATTGATCGTGTTTCTTATGTGTTTGTCGGTGTTGTTCCCCCTCGGTAGACGCTGTACCGATGATGTGATCGTTGACACTGATGAAGACTCAATGCTATCTTCAGAAGTGCCAGGCAAGCAAAACCCCCTTGTTCATTCCGATACAATCCCACTCTCTCGCTCCTGCTCTTTTTTACTGCATTAGGACAACAACGATTCAACTGTTACTTGCTGCGGTAGCTGAACCCCTTTATCCTCTGCATGACCTGTCATTCCACAGTAAATAGTTGAAACCCACTAGCATGAGTAGGAGTTGTTTGAGCCCTGATGTGCCTACTCATTCATGCTTGTTTGTCATGCCTGCTACTGCTTAGAGTTGAGTCAGGTCTGATTTATCAGGGATGAATCAGAGGTGTGTGAACATGTCCTACTGTGCGTGAGCTAAGTGTGTGAACACGATTTGGTAAAGGTAGCGGTGAGAGGCCATGTAGGAGTACATGGTGGGTTGTCTCATTGCAGCCGTCCTCAGGAACTGAGTTCTGTGTTTGTGATCCATGATTCAGCTACTACCACGCATTGGGCCTGAAACCAATGGACCCTCTCGGCTTCTTAATCACCCTTGTCCTCTGTCCAGGAGTTGCAAGTAGTTTCTGGTGTTTGTAGTATGCTGGAGGCCGTGGGCAGCGCTGACCGTAGGGGTGGGCTGTGATGCGGTAGGCACGTGGTCGGGTAAACCGGGCGCCCGTTTGGTGTCACGGAACCCTGTTCACATCGTTTGGGGCTGCGAGCGAAACTCCGGCCGGATCTCCTCATGGATGGAACCCGAATAGGCGATAAACCTGGACTAGAGACTTGAGTGTTTAGGTAGGCCGTGGCCGACACCCACGTTGGGCTTCCGCTTGAAGGTTGCCGAGTACATGTCGTGTAAACGGCGGTAAGTGGTGAGAGTGTGTGTGAAGAAGTACACCCCTGCAGGGTTAATATGATCTATTCGAATAGCCGTGTCCGCGGAAAAGGACTTCTGGGTTGCTTATATCAGTTCATAGACAAGTGAAAGTGGATACCCTAAAATACGCAAGATAAGCGTGAGTGCTATGGATGGCGTTCTCGTAGGGAGACGGGAGCGGATCCATAGTGGTGTATTGATATGGTGAATATGTGGACTCGTGTGCGCCACCTCAAAAGAGTCGCTTGCAGTCGTAGTTTATGATAGCCACCGAGTCAAAGCTGGTTTGCTGCAGTTAAACCCCACCATCCCCTTGTTGAAAATGATGCATATGTAGTTAGTTCTGATGTAAGTCTTGCTGGGTACATTTGTACTCACGTTTGCCTATTTTATGTTTTTGCAGACAGACTTCAGTCTCACTAGTAGTTCCACGTGGTCTTCGACGTTTAGCTTGTTACCTCAGCTACGATCTTGTGCCTCGGCAGGATTGCTAGATAGTCAGGCTTCTCAGCCTTTTCCATTTATAGATGTCTGTACTCAGACATGTTAAGCTTCCACATGTGCTTTGACTTGTATGCTCTGATTGTTGGGTCATAAGACCCATGTTTGTAATATCTCGCTCCTCGGAGCCTATTGAATATTTACTTGTGTCGTAGAGTCATGTTGTGATGCCTTGTTGTATTTGCACATATCGAGCATATTGTGTGTATGATTGAAATGCTTGGTATGTGTGGGATCTGACTATCTAGTTGTTTATCCTTAGTAGCCTCTCTTACCGGGAAATGTCTCCTAGTGTTTCCACCGAGCCATGGTAGCTTGCTACTGCTCCGGAACACTTAGGCTGGCCGGCATGTGTCTTTCCTCGTTCCTGTGTCTGTCCCTTCGGGGAAATGTCACGCATTGAGTACCGGAGGCCTGTTAGCCCGCTACAGCCCGGTTTACCGGAGTCCTGCTAGCCCAGTGCTACAGCCCGGACCCACTTGCTGATGATCGACACGTTCGATGCTGGGTCATGGATGCCTGTCCCTGTAAGTCTGTGCCACTTTGGGTTTACGACTAGCCATGTCAGCCCGGACTCCTTATCATATGGATACTAGCGACACTATCATATACGTGTGCCAAAAGGCGCAAACGGTCCCGGGCAAAGGTAAGGCGACACCCGTGGGAATACCGTGCGTGAGGCCGCAAAGTGATATAAGGTGTTACATGCTAGATCGATGTGGCATTGAGTCGGGGTCCTGACAGCGTTGGTATCAGAGCTTGACTGCCTGTAGGATTACCAAGCCAAACTGGTCGAAGTCGAGTCTAGAAATGCTTTAGTTATGTAAGGGAATTGATTGTGGGATGGAACGTAAGGCTCTTTTACTCCTTATACCTTATGCCTTCTGATCTGAGTCATCTTATCTTTCCTACGGGGATTAAGAACTAGGCTATCTCTTCTTTCCATCAGGATCACGTGTTACTAATCCATAGACTTATAGAATTGTTGGATTTAAGTCTCAGTTCAGTTCCTACTACTTCCGTATGTTAATTGTTGATCTCGGAACCTTGGTATTGTGCTTCTGAGTGGCTATGCCACCATTTTTGTAGCATGTCTCAAATCTTTTTGAGCAATTTTAGACGTTATGCTGTCCAAGTCATCCAAGGTTTCTAAATAGTTTGAAGCAATTTGCAAATTCCTTCCTCCCGCTTCGATGTTCCTTTGGGCCAGATTAACCACTATAATCGGTGTGTTGAGGTAATTATTGCCTCGACATATATGTTGGAATTATTATTATGACCCTAAGTGCTTAGGGGATCATCTAGTGGTCTAGCCATGATCTGTGTTCCCAGTGTGATGATTCTGGCCTTTATTCTCGGAAGCATCCCGTGATGCTACTTAGTAGTAGGTATTCTATTTCTGGGTTTTGAACCCGAGATTCACTCTACCTACTTCATGTTGATAGTAATTGCTAGTGCCTTTAGGATATTAGTAACTTTGCGATAGTCCTCGAGGTCCGTGGTATTTCCTTCTTCCAAATACTATGGACCGCTTATGGCAGATGTGTATTGGATCAAAAGATCACAATTAGAGTACTCTTCAGGAGATCTCCATTCATAAATCGTGACTCTGCCAGTCCTACCTCTCTGCATGGGTTATCTGGAAGAAATGTTGATCTCGCTCGACATACTAATCTATGCATCCACAACTCAGAAAATTATATGTTCCTTTGAGTTGTCCCTCTTTAGTTGTCTACTGACCTTCGTCTATCAATTGATAGTCAAGGGTATGCATGCATTCCTTTATCGATGCCTATTACCCTTGTGGTCCGTCAAGCCATTCTGTCCTGAATGACTTGGAGAAACAAACTCCAGTACCTCATCCATATCTAGGATTGGGTCAAAGTAGTTGTATTCCGCAGATCAAAATGCCAGCCCAGCTTTTGATTCTGTTCCACCCTGAAGTATTACCATCTTTATATCGGGATTGTTATAGGAATTGCACAGCATCCTATGAACTCTTGGTACAGTGATACTTCTTGCCATCATTGTTCATTCCTCGGTTCCTGTGTTATTGTAACCAGAATGCCGACAAGTGAATCATGGCGTGTGAAATCAATACTCCCAGCGACCTCGTTGCTTGGTAGTTAAAGGATAATAATCTCATTCTTAGCGTGTTGATTATTGAATCGTCACCCTAAGATTGATTGTGCTACCTAGTCCCTATTTCTGGTGCACTCCTCGACCAATGAGTTAGGAATTATTTCAAGCCCTCACCCATTTGATCATGTCGTCTTGCCCTCAAAAGCAAGATTGTTCTCGAGCTTAGTAACATACCGGTGGTTCGTGACTTTCCAAATATCTTCTTGGAAGTGTTACCGGGTTGTCACCTGACTGTTATGTTGAGCTCGTGATCAAGTTGGTTTATCCTGTAAACCACCCTTTCTCCAAGAATCCGTGTTGGATACCCCTGAGCTAGTTGGTTAAGCTAGACAACAACCTGGAGAGTTGGAAGATAAAAGCTTGTCCAACTTAGTTCATGCTAAGGGATATCTTTCTGTGTATGTGTGTGTGTTGAAGAAAGATGATATCTTCATCAATTGGTCCTTGTGATCAGTTGTTGGACCTATTGTCCTACCCCATCTTTGATTTGAGTATGGGCTATCGTCAAATCAAATCAGAACCAATGATATTCGTAATGTTGTCTTACTCGTAGTTGTTTCTTCGAGCATACACCATTATATCTTTTGGGTCTGACCAATGCTATCACCTTGTTCACATAATTGTGGAATTCCACTTATATGGAAACCTGGATGAATTGTTGTTGAGTCCATGAGCAACATTTTTATCTTGTCCATAATTTTGTTGAACATTAAGCTAGTGTTGGAAACTTATATATGCATTATCTTCGTGTTCCGTTCATGAAGCATATGTTCAGATGAAAGAAGTGACTTACTCTTATATCTGTGCATCTGATGCAAGTTGCCGCCGTGGATTCGAGAAAGTCAATGTTGCTTCCTTTGGAATCATCCCAAATCAATTATGCATACATGCGAAGAATTCTGTGGTTTGGAGACTTGCAACCTTCATTCCATATGTATCCCTAGCACACCAAGCCACTGATTGAGTTGTTCTGAGATAAGGAGTCTGTCTAAGGTGAACTCTTTGGACTTCCACGCGTGGAGACTTCGCTATCATCGATGATGGTTCCCCACCTTAACTCGGTAGTGTTTTATTATAAGACTACTATGTGGTCATGCTTGTCTGAGACAGCGTGTTCACATGTGTGTAGCAGAACCAGTTCATGTTTTGGAGCTTACTACCGTAGTCCATTTCCCGAGAATCTTGCAACGCCCTCTCGTCGATTTGTGTTGCAAACTTTCATTTTTCTTCCTAGACTCGATGAGTCTGGATTGTCCTGACACCAACCAGATCTGAATCTCAGGCAGATGTGACGGTTGGAACATTTCCCAAGAATTATAATATTGGTCTCGCGATAACCGGTAAAGTGAATGTCGTGGCCAACACACCCCGCCGGGAGACCTAATATTGTAGTATCTTGATTGGAGAAGTTGGCCACCTCCCCATAAGGATTTCGTAGGATTTACTCCATAGTTATTCCTTATGGATTCTTGTGCTTCCGAAGTCCGACCTCTTACTTGATGTTCTGGGTACCAAACCTTTTTAATTAATGGGATACACTAGCACATCAAGGAGAACATTAGAAGCGGAGTGCTAAATGTCTCTCGGTCGATCATCTAGATTTTGTCCCCTTGGTCTCGCTAAGGTGAAATCTGAGAAAGTGTTATCCTCCTTCGCATCTGCATCGTCCATCGCTATTCATCATGGTAGTATGTTGTGTTGTCAGCACCCTTGACGCGGTTGTTGATAAAACCTTGATGATTGTGGAAATGCTCAAGTTCTTGAGAGCACGCACAAGCGCTACGTGTTATCATCGGCTCTAATTGGGATGCTCTCAGTTCCCTCGGCAATGCTATGACCTTCTCAAACAGTGAATTCACTCTCTATTGTTGGGTTCTTCCCCAGTTACCAGAATCATTCCCAGCATTTGCATTTTGTTCCCAGCTTGCACCGCCAATGTGCCATTCTACCATGGGTCTCTTCCATTTCTGGTGATAAGCAAATTCATCCATTACGTTGTCTTCAACAAGGTAATCCACATCATCCAAGTCCGAGTATGCCATTCTACCGACCCCCTCCAAACGATCGCTCGAGAATTGCCTTAGGCTAGTATAAAGAGTTTCAATGATCTCTGAATCAAAGGTAATTCTTTCTGCCACTCAAGGGGATATTTCCACAAGTCACCCCCTCTAAGGTATCATGGCAACTATTTTCCTCGCTACTTTGAAACCCTCGTCAAATTGTTTCTTCCGCCCTTCCTGATGTGTGTTTTGCCTCTCAGCCAAAGAGATGTTTCTATGTCTCATTCCGTGAGTGATCCTGAGTTGCTTGATCTCCGAGGAGATCGTTCCTTCTAGAGTTTTCTCTTTCTTCTTGTCGTCATGTTGAATGAAGATCTCGAAAGCAAAGACGTCAAGATCGATTTGAAGCAATGAGCCAACATCTTCAAGAAGGGCGAATGGATCATGAAGATTGTGATAGTTTTGTGACCCCCTTTTCCTCTTACCTCACGTCTTGATTCTCGGGGCGAGATTCTTGTTTAGTGGGGGTGAGTTGTGACATCCCTAGTTCTGGTATACTCAGGGCTAGCTAGTCATGTGTGCATCATGTTTAAATTCCATTTAAATTTGAAATGGGGATTTGTGAAACCCTCAGAATCATTTTTGGAAATGACCCAAATAAAAATTGTTCCAAAAAGGTCCAAGAAAATGCTCATGTTGCTCTCTGAAAATATTGGACAGAGATAAAAATCAAACCAATATTTTTAGGAGCCCATAAGTATTTATTTTGGGCATTTGGAATTAATGCATAAACATTTGCATTGGAAATATATTAGTTATATATATTAATATATGTCCAAAAATTATGCCACTTGTTGGGGAGCTCTGGAATAATGCCATTAGTTCCTACAAAAATTGGCATAAGGTAATAAATTGATTTAGTATTATTACTAAATCAAAACAGACGTCAGAAAAATAGAAAAGAAATAAAAAGGGATACTACCTGGGCCGCTTACCCGTTCAGCCGGCAGCCCAAGTGGCCGGCTCAGCCCACCAACGCTTTCCCTCCTGTCGTCTTCCTCTTGCCAGTGGGAGCAGCTGCGTGCTCGCACGCGCGCGGCCGAGGAGGCCAGCTCCTCCCTGCCTGGCTGCCTCCTCCTCCCCCGGGACGTCTCCCGCAGCGCCACGCCACCCCCTGGACCCCTCTCACTCCCTCCCGTGCTTCTTCCCCCCCTCCTCTGCTCTCTGCCGCGCCACACCCGAGCGCACCCGACGCCGCCGTTCGCTGCCACCACGGCCACCGGCCACCCCACGCCTCACCGACGCACCCAGAAACTCTGCCACTTCGTCCTCTACCTCCTCAACGAGCCACGAGGCCCCGGATGTGCCGCAACACCGCCCTCGATGTCTTCTTCAACCTCGGGACCGCCGGCCATCTTCGTCAAATTCGTCGGCTCCGGACCGTCCCCGACCTCGCCGAGCGTCCCCTCGTCATCGCCGTGAGCCACTGACCTTCTCTCCTAACTCAGCATGCTCTCCTCCGTGCCGTAGCGCCGTTCCCCACGAGCACCAAAGCCACCGTCCGCCATTGCTGCTGCACGCATAGCCTCCGTGCTTCCCTGGCATCACTGTGCTGCTCTTAGTGCTCCCCATGTCTAGCAGGTGCTGCCCAGCCTCTCCATTTGCTCACTGATGCACCGTAGCGACGCGCCCGAGCACCACCGAACACCATCGCCGCCAAAGCTCGTCGCCGGCATGAGTTCCGGCGACCCCACGACCTCCCACTTGGTCCTCTGGATGCGCGAGAGCAAGGGCCATCCCCTGGTGCCCTCAGCGCGCCAGGCTAACGCCTCTAGCATAAGTCCGGCGTGCCCCCGCCGTGTCCTGTGGTCGCCGCCGGCTGGTCTCCGGTGGCTGACGTGGCACCATTAGTTTAGGTGCTAATCGCGTTTAGTCAGTGTCGCGTGTCGATGACATATGGGCCCCACGCCCTTAACTAACCACGGATTAACCCCTGTTTAGTTTAAGTTAACCACAGTGGCCCCACGCGTCGGAGTTGACCTAGCTGACATGGCCGTTGACCGGTCCCACCTGTCAGTGAGTTAAACAGCCCTGTGTCACTGACGTGTGGCCCTCACACGTCAGGTTTGACCAGCAGCAGCGTCTGTTGACCTGCTGACGTCACGGTGACGCACTGCTGACGCAGTAAATGTTTTCTGGAATTTAAATAATTCTTAAATGATTTATTATTTTCAAAAAATGTCCTAAACTTCTAAAAATCATAGAAATTCAACCGTAACTCCAAATGAAATAAATTATATATGAAAAATGATCAGAAAAATCCAATCTATCCATCTGTACCATTTTCATGCATGTTAGAACAACTTATACCTGCTGATCAGGTCAAATCAATTAAATGGCATTCGAATAATCACATATGGAGTTTGAATTTGAATCTTGGATTCAAACCAACTTCATTTAACTTTGTTGCTAGCTGCATTAGCTCAAAACACCAGCATGTTGCCATGTCATAGCATGCATCATATTGTGCACTGCATTGATCGTGTTTCTTCTGTGTTTGTCGGTGTTGTTCCCCCTCGGTAGACGCTGTACCGATGATGTGATCGTTGACACTGATGAAGACTCAATGCTATCTTCAGAAGTGCCAGGCAAGCAAAACCCCCTTGTTCATTCCGATACAATCCCACTCTCTCGCTCCTGCTCTTTTTTACTGCATTAGGACAACAACGATTCAACTGTTACTTGCTGCGGTAGCTGAACCCCTTTATCCTCTGCATGACCTGTCATTCCACAATAAATAGTTGAAACCCACTAGCATGAGTAGGAGTTGTTTGAGCCCTGATGTGCCTACTCATTCATGCTTGTTTGTCATGCCTGCTACTGCTTAGAGTTGAGTCAGGTTTGATTTATCAGGGATGAATCAGAGGTGTGTGAACATGTCCTACTGTGCGTGAGCTAAGTGTGTGAACACGATTTGGTAAAGGTAGCGGTGAGAGGCCATGTAGGAGTACATGGTGGGTTGTCTCATTGCAGCCGTCCTCAGGAACTGAGTTCTGTGTTTGTGATCCATGATTCAGCTACTACCACGCATTGGGCCCGAAACCATTGGACCCTCTCGGCTTCTTAATCACCCTTGTCCTCTGTCCAGGAGTTGCAAGTAGTTTCTGGTGTTTGTAGTATGCTGGAGGCCGTGGGCAGCGCTGACCATAGGGGTGGGCTGTGATGCGGTAGGCACATGGCCGGGTAAACCGGGCGCCCGTTTGGTGTCACGGAACCCTGTTCACATCGTTTGGGGCTGTGAGCGAAACTCCGGCCGGATCTCCTCATGGATGGAACCCGAATAGGCGATAAACCTGGACTAGAGACTTGAGTGTTTAGGTAGGCCATGGCCGACACCCACGTTGGGCTTCCGCTTGAAGGTTGCCGAGTACATGTCGTGTAAACGGCGGTAAGTGGTGAGAGCGTGTGTGAAGAAGTACACCCCTGCAGGGTTAATATGATCTATTCGAATAGCCGTGTCCGCGGAAAAGGACTTCTGGGTTGCTTATATCAGTTCATAGACAAGTGAAAGTGGATACCCTAAAATACGCAAGATAAGCGTGAGTGCTATGGATGGCGTTCTCGTAGGGAGACGGGAGCGGATCCATAGTGGTGTATTGATATGGTGAATATGTGGACTCGTGTGCGCCACCTCAAAAGAGTCGCTTGCAGTCATAGTTTAGGATAGCCACCATCCCCTTGTTGAAAATGATGCATATGTAGTTAGTTCTGATGTAAGTCTTGCTGGGTACATTTGTACTCACGTTTGCCTATTTTATGTTTTTGCAGAGAGACTTCAGTCTCACTAGTAGTTCCACGTGGACTTCGACGTTTAGCTTGTTACCTCAGCTACGATCTTGTGCCTCGGCAGGATTGGTAGATAGTCAGGCTTCTCAGCCTTTTCCATTTATAGATGTCTGTACTCAGACATGTTAAGCTTCCGCATGTGCTTTGACTTGTATGCTCTGATTGTTGGGTCATAAGACCCATGTTTGTAATATCTCGCTCCTTGGAGCCTATTGAATATTTACTTGTGTCGTAGAGTCATGTTGTGATGCCTTGTTGTATTTGCACATATCGAGCATATTGTGTGTATGATTGAAATGCTTGGTATGTGTGGGATCTGACTATCTAGTTGTTTATCCTTAGTAGCCTCTCTTACCGGGAAATGTCTCCTAGTGTTTCCACCGAGCCATGGTAGCTTGCTACTGCTCCGGAACACTTAGGCTGGCCGGCATGTGTCTTTCCTCGTTCCTGTGTCTGTCCCTTCGGGGAAATGTCACGCATTGAGTACCGGAGGCCTGTTAGCCCGCTACAGCCCGGTTTACCGGAGTCCTGCTAGCCCAGTGCTACAGCCCGGACCCACTTGCTGATGACCGACACGTTCGATGCTGGGTCATGGATGCCTGTCCCTGTAAGTCTATGCCACTTTGGGTTTACGACTAGCCATGTCAGCCCGGACTCCTTATCATATGGATGCTAGCGACACTATCATATACGTGTGCCAAAAGGCACAAACGGTCCCGGGCAAAGGTAAGGCGACACCCGTGGGAATACCGTGCGTGAGGCCGCAAAGTGATATAAGGTGTTACATGCTAGATCGATGTGGCATTGAGTCGGGGTCCTGACAGATACAATCCCATGTTCTCGCTCCTGCTCTCTTTTACTGCATTAAGACAACGCGTTCCAAACTGCTGTGTGCTACGGTAGTTGAGCCCATTTCCTCTGCATGACCTGTCATTGCCACAGTAACTAGATGAAACCCACTAGCATGTGTAGGAGTTGTTTGAGCCATATGTATGTGTTGTTCCTACCTTGCTACGCCTGCTATGCTTAGAGTCGTGTCAGGTCTGGTTCATCTGGGTGATGGGCCAGAGTGAAATGATCATGCCGGTAATGGGAGTGATGTGGTGAACACGATTTGGTAAAGGTATCGATGAGAGGCCATGTAGGAGTACATGGTGGGTTGTTTCATTGAGGCCATCCCTAAGCACTGAGATCTGTATGTGTGATTTAAGAATCAGCTACTACCATGCATTGGGCCCGAAACCAATGGACCCTCTCGAGTTCTTATTCACCCTAGTCTTCTGTCCAGGAGTTGCAAGTAGTTTCTGGTGTTTGTAGCCTACTGGAGGCCGTGGACAGCGCTGACCGCAGGGGTGGGCTGTGATGTGGTAGGTACGTGGCATGGTGTACCGAATACCCATTAAGTATCTCGGGAACCCTGTACACATCGTTCGGGGCCGTATGGGAAACCTCGGCCGGACTCCCTGCGGATGGAACCTGGATAGGCGATAAACCTGGACTAGAGACTTAGGTGTTTAGGTAGGTCGTGGCCGACACCCACGTTGGGCTTCCGCTTGAAGGTTGCCGAGTACATGTCGTGTAAACGGCGGTAAGTGGTGAGAGCGTGTGTGAAGAAGTACACCCCTGCAGGGTTAACATAATCTATTCGAATAGTCGCGTCCGCGGTAAAGGACTACTTGGTTGCCTATACAGTTCATAGACAAGTGAATGGTTACTACTAAAAATCTCAAGATAAGTGTGAGTGCCGAGGATGGCTCTTCCGAAGGATGACGGAGGTGGATCCTCGGTGGTGTATTGAAGTGGTGAGTAGTGGACTCGTGTGCGCAAAACCATTTCAAGTTGGTGTATCGTAGGATAGCTTAGCCAAGAGTCAAAGCTGGCTTGCTGCAATAACTCCACCAACCCTTCTTGATAATGAGCATGTATGTAGGGTCTGATGTAAGTCTTGCTGAGTACCTTTGTACTCATGTTGCTTTAATTTATATTTTCAGAAGACGCTGCAACCCCTTCTGATGGGTTCTTCGCAGACGTTGACATCGATGAGTAGACTGAGGCCCAGGTGGTGATCCTGAGCTTGTGAAGGACCATGTAGTATAGACAGGCTTTCTCAAGCCTCTTTTATTTTACTAGTTGTCTGTACCCAGACAAGTTACTTCTGCTGCTGGCTTGTATGTCTGTATGACTTGAATGCTGGGTCGTGTGACCCGTACTTGTGTGTATGTTATGTATGGCTCTCTGAGCCTTTAAATAAAGTACTTGTGTCGTAGAGTCATGTTGTGATGCCTTGTTGTATTTGCACATATCGAGCATATTGTGTGTATGATTGAAATGCTTGGTATGTGTGGGATCTGACTATCTAGTTGTTTATTCTTAGTCGCCTCTCTTACCGGGAAATGTCTCCTAGCGTCTCCACTGAGCCTTGGTAGCTTTCTACTGCTCCAGAACACTTAGGCTGGACGGCATGTGTCTTTCTTCGTTCTTGTGTCTGTCCCTTCGGGGAAATGTCACGCGTTGAGTACCGGAGACCTGTTAGCCCGCTACAGCCCGGTTTACCGGAGTCCTGCTAGCCCAGTGCTACAGCCCGGACCCACTTGCTGATGACCGACACGTTCGATGCTGGGTCATGGATGCATGTCCCTGTAAGTCTGTGCCACTTTGGGTTTACGACTAGTCATGTCAGCCCGGGCTCCTTATCATATGGATGCTAGCGACACTATCATATACGTGAGCCAAAAGGCGCAAACGGTCCCGGGAAAAGGTAAGGCGACACCCGTGAGGATACCATGCGTGAGGCCGCAAAGTGATATGAGGTGTTACAGGCTAGATCGATGTGACATTGAGTCGGGGTCCTGACAGCGTTGGCATCAGAGCCGGACTGCCTGTAGGTTCTCCAAGCCAAACTGGTCGATGTTGAGTCTAGAAATTCTTTAGTTATATGTGGAATTGTTTGTGGGATGGAACGTAAGGCTCTTTTTACTCCTTTATCTCATAACATTCTGATCTAAGTCAGTCTATTCTTCCACCGGGGGTTAAGGACTAGGATCTCTCCTCTCTATCAGGTTCACGTGTTACTAATCAGTAGTACCTTATAGGTTTGATGGATACAAGCCTAGTTCAGTTCTACTACCCCATTATGTTGCTAAGGTGGACCCAGAACTTTGATATGATGTTGTTGAGTGTCTATGCAATTCTTTGTCAAATGCCTCAAAATCCTTTTTGAGCATTTACAGCCGTTATGCTATCCAATTTCTGCTAGGAATCTTAATGTCTTGTGTTATCTTGTTCCAGATGGCGACCCGTCCTCAGAATCAAGTGGTTTGTTTGACTCGATGTCTAGATGTACCCGGCCATACTGCCATGTTGGTCAGGGTAATGACTGAGGCTGGATACCGTTGGTATCCTGAGTACACGGTCGAAGAGCAATTCCGAGACTTTAATCGAAGTCAATATTTTTGCACTGTCAGGATATTTCCATCCTATCCTGGATCCACCGAGCCCCTTCACTGCTCCTATGGACTCGGGGTTACTATTGAGATGGCTGTGCAGGATGCTGCCTACTCTATGATGACCATCATGCGAGTCAGGACTGGCCTATTTCGGGACTCTGATTTCTGATATATGCCAGCATCACTTCTGGGAGCACAAGGGTATCTCCAGGCTATCTATGCTGACTCCACTCAGGAGGATTCACGGACCCGCACCACTGCACAGATGCTTGAAGACAAGGACCGTGAAAATCGGGCCTTGAGACTAGAGCTTTTCAATACCCGTGCTAATCATTGGGCCACTTTGACTTGGTTTGCACCGGCTGTGCAAGCGGGATGTATGGATATGCGAGATCTCTATCCTGTAAGGTCTGCTCTGCCAGACGTGATGGATTGGCGTGATGTAGGAGGCATCACCCCACCTCATGGTCCCCGTAGGCCACCATTTGTTGGTCCAAGACCTCATCCTAGCCCCTATGGTCCACAAGCTCCACGGGACCGACTGTTTCCGGATGATCACGTTGAGCTTCCAGGCTATGGAGGTGACTTCTATGAAGACTACTACGGAGCTGTCTGAGTTAGTAGTAGTATCACTAGTATTGTACTAGTTGTATCGTCCACCATCCCGTGTGACTCGTGGGATATGACCTAGCTTGTACCGCCTTCCGGAGGTGTAGAAAAATAATGTATAGGAGCTCGGAATGCCTCCGATGAGATGTAATCCTATTTCACCGTAGCAGTACTTTGTTTGGTTCTGTACTAAACCTTGTATGGTGTGTATGACGATGGAATAAAAGAAGTAGTTTCTGTATCTACCATGTCATACGGATGATCATCTTACATTCCAAGTTATCCGTTACATTCTACATTTCTATGTCAGAATCCTATCATCCTGGATTAAACCTTTGTTTTGTTTTTCTAGGATGGTTAACACCCGCACCAACCCTGCTCCCCCAGAGCAGGCCGAAGGCAGCAGAGTTGGGGGAACAAGCCTGCCTCACCCCCCCTCTCTGGACGAAGTTATGCTGGAAGCCGAGAGAAACAAGCGGGAGACCAACCGTTTGTTGGAGCGCATCGAGCAAAACATGGCACACCATCAGAGGAATAACTTGGTATCACTCAGTGATTTCATCAAGTTACATCCACCCACTTTCCACCACTCCGTCGAGCCTCTCGACGCCGATGACTGGCTTCGCAGTATTACTCACAAACTGCGTTCTGCGCTAGTAGCTGAGGCTGATAAGGTCACCTTTGCTGCATATCATCTTGAAGGCCCCGCCAGTCTATGGTGGGAGAACTATGGAGCTATGCGCCCAGTGGGCCATGTCACTACTTGGGCTGAATTCAGCGAGGCTTTCCGTGAACATCTCATTCCGGAGGGTCTCATGGACCGTAAACGTGAGGAGTTCTACTATTTCACTCAAGGCCGACTCTCTGTGGATGCTTACAGCAGGGAGTTCGGTAACCTTGCACGATATGCAACTGAGGAAGTTTCTACTGATGCCAAGAAGCAAGCAAGGTTCCGTAAGGGACTTAGTCCCGAGCTTCGCCGCGACCTCCGTCTGCATGAGTGCACATCTTTTCAGAAGCTTGTTAACAAAGCCATCAATGCTGAGACTGGTCAGACTGATTATGACGCAACACGCAAGCATGGCCGCGACATGGGTTCCTCATCCGGTGCTGGTCCACAGAAGCGCCGCGTGTGGGTGCCTAACACCGCCCTGCCACCCAGGTTTACACCGAGGCCATCCTTCCAGGCGCCTCGCCCTGCCCAACAGTTTACACCAACCAAGCCCTATGGTGGTCCAACCAACAGTGCTTCTCCACGTACCAGTTCTGTGACTTGCTTTAAGTGTGGGGAATTGGGCCACTATCTACGCGAGTGTCCCCAGACCAATCCCAACCAATCTGGAAAAGCTGTTGGCCGTGGCAAGCCGACAGGAAAAGTGTTCTATGCCAAGCCGGCCACCGTTGCACGTGGCCATGTCAACTGTATCTCTGCCGAAGAAGCTCAAGAGGATCCCAACGTCGTTCTCGGTACGCTCCTTGTTAATTGCCACCCGGCATCTGTTCTTTTCGATACAGGAGCATCTCATTCATTCATATCCGAGAGCTATGCTCATCTGCATAACACCACATTCTGTGAGATGCCCACCTCTATGGTAATTCAAACCCCGGGATCCAAATGGCAAACCTCTAGAGTAAGCCATGGAAATGAAATTCAAGTCAACAGACTCGTTTTTCTCGCTTCTTTGATAGCCCTCAAATCTTCGGATATTAATATCATTTTGGGCATGGACTGGATGTCAGCCCATCATGCCAAAATTGATTGTTTCTCTAGGACTGTTCAACTCACACATCCTTCGGGAAAGATAGTCAATGTCTTGACCCGAGTGGCCAAGCGGCAGCTATATTCTCTTAATGCCAGTCCGTTGCCAGACCTTGAAGACGTTTCGGTAGTCCGTGACTTTCCGGATGTCTTTCCAGAAGAATTGCCAGGTGTTCCACCTGACAGAGATGTTGAGTTCGTGATAGATCTCATCCCAGGAACTGTTCCGATTGCTAGAAGACCCTATAAGATGGCACCACTAGAACTAGCCGAGCTTAAGAATCAACTCGATGAGTCCTTGAAAAAGGATTTCATCCGACCTAGTTCGTCTCCATGGGCTTGCCCCATCCTCTTCGTCAAGAAGAAGGATGGTACGGACCGGATGGTTGTAGATTATCGACCTGTCAATTTGGTCACAATTAAGAACAAGTATCCGCTCCCCAGGATCAACGACCTGTATGACCAGCTCGCTGGATCCTCAGTCTTCTCTAAAATGGATTTGAGATTTGGCTACCATCAAATCAAAATCAGGAACGGGGACATTCCTAAAACGGCTTTTGTTACTCGTTATGGCCAATACGAGTACACCGTCATGTCCTTCGGTTTAACCAACGCTCCAGCCCCCTTCTCTCGGTTAATGAACTCAATCTTCATGGAGTATTTGGATAAATTCGTCGTGGTTTACCTCGATGATATACTCATCTACTCCAAGAATGAGAAAGAACATGCCGAACATCTAAGGCTAGTGTTGGGAAAACTTCGAGAGCATCGCCTTTATACCAAATTTTCGAAATGCGAATTCTGGTTACCAGAAGTGACCTATCTAGGACATGTAATTTCTGGTAAAGGTATTGCTGTTAACCCCGAGCGAGTTCAAGCCATCCTTAATTGGACTCCACCTGAATCGGTCAAGCAAGTTCGGAGTTTCCTTGGCTTAGCGAGCTATTGCCGTCGCTTTGTCGAGAATTTCTCCAAGGTTGCTAAACCTCTAACTGAACTCCTCAAGAAAGATAAAAAGTTCGAGTGGACCCCACAATGTGAGCATAGCTTTCACGAACTGAAAAGACGCCTGACATCTACTCCCGTATTGGTACCACCAGATTTCTCTAAGGACTTTGTTATCTATTGCGACGCCTCGCGACAAGGACTAGGTTGTATTCTCATGCAAGATCGACACGTAATTGCTTATGCTTCACGGCAATTGCACCCACATGAGGAGAATTATCCTACTCATGATCTAGAGCTTGCTGCCGTAGTCTATGCACTTAAAACCCGGCGACATTACCTCCTCGGTAATCGTTGCGAAATTTTCACTGATCACCAAAGTCTGAAGTACATCTTCACCCAACCGGATTTGAATCTCAGGCAAAGACGTTGGGTTGAGTTGATCATAGATTTTGACTTAGGGATAACTTACACCCCAGGAAAAGCCAACGTCATGGCTGATGCTCTAAGTCGTAAGTCTTATTGTAACAATCTGATGTTACAACAAAGTCAACCGCTTCTCCATGAGGAATTTCGAAAACTTAACCTTCACATTGTTTCTCAAGGATTCCTTTCCACCTTGGTGGCGAAACCTACCCTTACGGATCAGATCATCAAAGCACAGAAGGTAGATCCAGGAATTTCCCGCATCGAGAGAAACATCAAGAAGGGAGTTGCGAATTGTTTCTCCACTGATGATCAAGGAGTCGTATACTTTGGGAATCGTCTAGTGGTTCCCAAGGTGCGAAACCTGAGGCGATTGATCCTTAAGGAAGCTCATGAATCTCCTCTCACCATTCATCCCGGTAGTACCAAGATGTATCAGGACCTACGCCAGAGGTTCTGGTGGACTAGGATGAAGAGAGAAATTGCCCAGTATATTGCTAGTTGCGACGTCTGTCATCATGTAAAAGCAGAGCATCAGCGGCCTGCTGGCACCCTTCAACCTTTAGCTATTCCTGAATGGAAATGGGATAAAATTGGTATGGATTTCATCACCGGTTTTCCCAGGACCAAGAGGGAATAATGCTATCTTCGTCGTTATCGATCGCCTTTCCAAAGTAGCCCATTTCTTGCCTGTTCGCGAGAGTATAACCGCTAGTCAATTAGCAGACTTGTACATCTCCCGAATAGTGTCTCTCCATGGTGTCCCATTGGAAATTAACTCGGATCGAGGAAGTCTTTTCACCTCTCGATTTTGGGAAAGTTTCCAAAATGCTATGGGAACCCGCCTTTCCTTTAGCACAGCTTTTCACCCTCAATCAAGAGGTCAAGTAGAACGTGTCAACCAGATACTAAAAGACATGCTTCAAGCTTCTGTTATCTCATTCGGACTGTATTGGGAGAAATGTCTTCCATTTGCCGAATTTACTTATAACAACAGCTATCAATCCAGCTTGGGTAAAGCCCCTTCTGAAGTTCTCTATGGACGAAGGTGTCGAACGCCTCTTACCTGGCCAGAAACCAGGGAAAGACAATTCTTTGGCCCGGACATGATCCACGAAGCAGAAGAGCAAGTTCGCATTGTTCGTGAAAAGTTGAAAACAGCCCAATCTCGTCAAAAGAGTCAATACGACCGAAAACATAAGGCTATGACTTTTGAGGTTGACGAGAAGGCTTACCTTCGGGTCACTCCTCTGAAGGGAACCCATCGCTTCGGTATCAAAGGCAAATTGGCTCCTCGCTACATTGGACCCTTTCGCATTCTCGCTAAACGAGGAGAAGTTGCCTACCAATTGGAACTACCTCCGCATCTCTCCAGAGCCCACGACGTTTTCCATGTTTCTCAACTCAGGCGTTGCTTCTCGGATCCTATCCGTGGAGTGGACCACAAAACGCTTGATCTTCAAGATAACCTCACGTATCGAGAGTACCCCGTTCGTATCCTCGATCAAGCCGAGCGTCCCACTCGACGTCATAATATCAAGTTTCTCAAGGTTCAATGGTCGCACCATTCTGAGAAGGAAGCCACTTGGGAAAGGGAGGATCGTCTTCAACTTGAGTACCCCGCCTTCTTCCCGGAGGAACCTAAATCTCGGGACGAGATTCTTTTGAGTGGGGGTGAGTTGTCACACCCTAGCTAGTTCATGCATTAGAGTGTTGCATCATGTTCACCCTTTTATCAGAAACTTGAAATGGGGATGACAGAACCCCCAGCCCCCTCTGAAACAACTAGGGTTTGCTAAAAAATATTTTCAATGAACCTGAAATGCCCTTCTAAAATGTCCATCATTTTTGTCTTGGTCCAGAACCTCTGCCAAAAGTGATGCACAGTTTTCTAGGTTATCCTAAGGTCTTTGAATTAAATCATAACTATTTGAGTTTGGGCATTTAAATTATATAAATTATTTTAAATGATCAAATCTTCCCAAACTAAAATGTTTCATGTTGGAAATATTCCAACTATGGACCAGGAGCAGTTTGGTGATTTTAGGAGTTGTCTAGGTATTTTTAATAAGTCCACAAACTTGCAGAATAAATAAAAACAGAAAAACAAGGGAAAACTTACCTGTCGCCTACTAACCGGCCCACCTGCCGGCCCAGCCCAGCTGCCGCGCCAGCGAGCTGCTTGGCTCGGCCAGGCAGGCAGGCAGGTGCTCGGCGGTGAGCACCGCATGGGTGCCACGCACCTGGTCGCCGCCTCGCCGCTCCCCTCGTCCAGCTAATGACAGGGATCGTTTCCTCTCTCTCCCCCAAACCCCCCAGACACCTCCATTCTCCCCCAGCTCCTCTCCCTCGCTCTCCCACGCCATGGCCGACACCATCGCCGCCACCCCCTCGCCGTAGCCGCACTCTCCGTCAACCTCACGCCGCGCCGTCGTGTCCAGGAGCTCCGCCACCATCCTCTTCGTCGAGCTACCTGAGACCCGTGTGCTCGTGCGGCCCGAGTCCACCGCACCGACCTCGCCCGAGTCCGCCGTCGCCGGAGATCCCATTCAACGCCGTCGCCGCATCAGCTCGTCCCCGACCCCGCCGGTGGCCTCTACGAGTGCTCTGTGAGCCTAGCTACCCCTCCTACCCTTCCTCTCTCGCCCCCGAGCCGTGTAGCCACCGCACGAAGATCACCCGCATGCACCGCCGCGGATCTCGTTGCCGACGTGCTCCCGGCCATCCTCCGGCCACCTCTCGGTGTCCATCGCACTCACCATGCTGCGTTGGGTCCAACCGTGCACTCCCCGCACCTTACCGCACACCCTAGCCCCGAGTTCGTCTCCACCCGAACTCCGGCGGCCACCTAGGTCGTCGCCGGCGCCAATTCCGGCCACCCCGACCCCAACTAACTCCACCAAGAGCTACGGTTCATCCCCAGCTCCACTTAGATGCCTTCCGCGCCCCATTTGGTGGCCGGAACGGCCAAAACCACTTCCGCCGCCGCGTCGGGCTCGCCGGCGGCTAAACGCCGGCGCAGCCGACCTTGACTTTGACCACGGGTGGGCCCTGGTTGACTCTGTTGAGTCAATGACAGGTGGGGCCAGCCCTGTTAACTAATCTGATTTAGTTTTAATTAAAATTCAACTAAACTAATCGCACTAACACCCTGGACCCACAGTCAGGTTTGACCTGGACGTCTCCGTTGACCATGACGTCATCCTGACGCATTGCTGACGCAGGAAATTCCAGAATTTAGTTTAAACTTCAAAATTCATATAAATTCAACCGTAGCTCCAAATCAAACAAATTATATATGAAGAATGATCAGAAAAATCCAATCTATCCATCTGTACTATTTTCATGCATGTTTAAACAAGTTAACTTGATGTTTAGTGCAGAATAAGATAAAGCACTTTAAAGGGCCATGTATGAGTTTGAAACTTGAATCTTTGATTCAAAATGATTCAAACCCATCTGGTCTTAGTTGCATTAGCCCAACACACTCATATTGCCATGTTCCATGCATGCATCATATTGTCGCACATTGTTTGGTGATGGTTGTGTATCCGTGTTCTTTGCGGCAGGTTCTGCCTCCGAGGAGTACCGTGATTACCCTAACGAAGAACCATATCAGTGCATCGACCCATCAGGCAAGCAACCAACCATTTGATCATATCGATACAATCCCATGTTCTCGCTCCTGCTCTCTTTTACTGCATTAAGACAACGCATTTCAAACTGCTGTGTGCTATGGTAGTTGAACCCATTTCCTCTGCATGACCTGTCATTGCCACAGTAACTAGATGAAACCCACTAGCATGTGTAGGAGTTGTTTGAGCCATATGTATGTGTTGTTCCTACCTTGCTATGCCTGCTATGCTTAGAGTCGTGTCAGGTCTGGTTCATCTGGGTGATGGGCCAGAGTGAAATGATCATGCCGGTAATGGGAGTGATGTGGCGAACACGATTTGGTAAAGGTATCAATGAGAGGCCATGTAGGAGTACATGGTGGGTTGTTTCATTGAGGACGTCCCTAAGCACTGAGATCTGTATGTGTGATTTAAGAATCAGCTACTACCATGCAGTGGGCCCGAAACCAATGGACCCTCTCGACTTCTTATTCACCCTAGTCTTCTGTCCAGGAGTTGCAAGTAGTTTCTGGTGTTTGTAGCCTACTAGAGGCCGTGGACAGCGCTGACCGTAGGGGTGGGCTGTGATGCGGTAGGTACATGGCATGGTGTACCGAATACCCGTTAGGTATCTCGGGAACCCTGTACACATCGTTCGGGGCCGTATGGGAAACCTCGGCCGGATTCCCTGCGGATGGAACCTAGATAGGTGATAAACCTGGACTAGAGACTTAGGTGTTTAGGTAGGTCATGGCCGACACCCACGTTGGGCTTCCGCTTGAAGGTTGCCGAGTACATGTCGTGTAAACGGCGGTAAGTGGTGAGAGCGTGTGTGAAGAAGTACACCCCTGCAGGGTTAGCATAATCTATTCGAATAGCCGCGTCCGCGGTAAAGGACTACTTGGTTGCCTATACAGTGCATAGACAAGTGAATGGTTACTACTAAAAATCTCAAGATAAGTGTGAGTGCCGAGGATGGCTCTTCCGAAGGATGACGGAGGTGGATCCTCGGTGGTGTATTGAAGTGGTGAGTAGTGGACTCGTGTGCGCAAAACCATTTCAAGTTGGTGTATCGTAGGATAGCTTAGCCAATAGTCAAAGCTGGCTTGCAGCAATAACTCCACCAACCCTTCTTGATAATGAGCATGTATGTAGGGTCTGATGTAAGTCTTGCTGAGTACCTTTGTACTCATGTTGCTTTAATTTATATTTTCAGAAGACGCTGCAACCCCTTCTGATGGGTTCTTCATAGACGTTGACATCGATGAGTAGACTGAGGCCCAGGTGGTGATCCTGAGCTTGTGAAGGACCATGTAGTATAGACAGGCTTTCTCAAGCCTCTTTTATTTTACTAGTTGTCTGTACCCAGACAAGTTACTTCCGCTGCTGGCTTGTATGTCTGTATGACTTGAATGCTGGGTCGTGTGACCCGTACTTGTGTGTATGTTATGTATGGCTCTCTGAGCCTTTAAATAAAGTACTTGTGTCGTAGAGTCGTGTTGTGATGCCTTGTTGTGTTTGCACATATCGAGCATATTGTGTGCATGATTGAAATGCTTGGTATGTGTGGGATCTGACTATCTAGTTGTTTATTCTTAGTCGCCTCTCTTACCGGGAAATGTCTCCTAGTGTCTCCACTGAGCCTTGGTAGCTTGCTACTGCTCCGGAACACTTAGGCTGGCCGGCATGTGTCCTTCTTCGTTCCTGTGTCTGTCCCTTCGGGGAAATGTCACGCGTTGAGTACAGGAGACCTGTTAGCCCGCTACAGCCCGGTTTACCGAAGTCCTGCTAGCCCAGTGCTACACCCCGGACCCACTTGCTGATGACCGACACGTTCGATGCTGGGTCATGGATGCCTGTCCCTGTAAGTCTGTGCCACTTTGGGTTTACGACTAGTCATGTCAGCCCGGGCTCCTTATCATATGGATGCTAGCAACACTATCATATACGTGAGCCAAAAGGCGCAAACGGTCCCGGGAAAAGGTAAGGTGACACCCGTGAGGATACCGTGCGTGAGGCCGCAAAGTGATATGAGGTGTTACAGGCTAGATCGATGTGACATTGAGTCGGGGTCCTGACAGCGTTGGCATCAGAGCCGGACTGCCTGTAGGTTCTCCAAGCCAAACTGGTCGATGTTGAGTCTAGAAATTCTTTAGTTATATGTAGGGGAATTGTTTGTGGGATGGAACGTAAGGCTCTTTTTACTCCTTTATCTCATAACATTCTGATCTGAGTCAGTCTATTCTTCCACCGGGGGTTAAGGACTAGGATCTCTCCTCTCTATCAGGTTCACGTGTTAATAATCAGTAGTACCTTATAGGTTTGATGGATACAAGCCTAGTTCAGTTCTACTACCCCATTATGTTGCTAAGGTGGACCCAGAACTTTGATATGATGTTGCTGAGTGTCTATGCAATTCTTTGTCAAATGCCTCAAAATCCTTTTTGAGCATTTACAGCCGTTATGCTGTCCAATTTCTGCTAGGAATCTTAATGTCTTGTGTTATCTTGTTCCAGATGGCGACCCGTCCTCAGAATCAAGTGGTTCGTTTGACTCGATGTCTAGATGTACCCGGCCATACTGCCATGTTGGTCAGGGTAATGACTGAGGCTGGATACCATTGGTATCCTGAGTACACGGTCGAAGAGCAATTCCGAGACTTTAATCAAAGTCAATATTTTTGCACTGTTAGGATATTTCCATCCTATCCTGAATCCACCGAGCCCCTTCACTGCTCCTATGGACTCGGGGTTACTATTGAGATGGCTGTGCAGGATGCTGCCTACTCTATGATGACCATCATGCGAGTCAGGACTGGCCTATTTCGGGACTCTGATTTCCGATATATGCCAGCATCACTTCCGGGAGCACAAGGGTATCTCCAGGCTATCTATGCTGACTCCACTCAGGAGGATTCACGGACCCGCACCACTGCACAGATGCTTGAAGACAAGGACCATGAAAATCGGGCCTTGAGACTAGAGCTTTTCAATACCCGTGCTGATCATTGGGCCACTTTGACTCGGTTTGCACCGGCTGTGCAAGCGGGATGTATGGATATGCGAGATCTCTATCCTGTAAGGTCTGCTCTGCTAGACGTGATGGATTGGCGTGATGTAGGAGGCATCACCCCACCTCATGGTCCCCGTAGGCCACCATTTGTTGGTCCAAGACCTCATCCTAGCCCCTATGGTCCACAAGCTCCACAGGACCGACTCTTTCCGGATGATCATGTTGAGCTTCCAGGCTATGGAGGTGACTTCTATGAAGACTACTACGGAGCTGTCTGAGTTAGTAGTAGTATCACTGGTATTGTACTAGTTGTATCGTCCACCATCCTGCGTAACTCGTGGGATATGACCTAGCTTGTACCGCCTTCCGGAGGTGTAGAAAAATAATGTATAGGAGCTCGGAATGCCTCCGATGAGATGTAATCCTATTTCACCGTAGCAGTACTTTGTTTGGTTCTGTACTAAACCTTGTATGGTGTGTATGACGATGGAATAAAAGAAGCAGTTTCTGTATCTACCATGTCATACGGATGATCATCTTACATTCCAAGTTATCCGTTACATTCTACATTTCTATGTCAGAATCCTATCATCCTGGATTAAACCTTTGTTTTGTTTTTCTAGGATGGTTAACACCCGCACCAACCCTGCTCCCCCAGAGCAGGCCGAAGGCAGCAGAGTTGGGGGAACAAGCCTGCCTCACCCCCCTCTCTGGCCGAAGTTATGCTGGAAGCCGAGAGAAACAAGCGGGAGACCAACCCTGCTCCCGCAGAGCAGGCCGAAGGCAGCAGACTTGTCGTATAGGCTATGAATGAAACATAAGACGATGAACTTCTTAAGCACGGAAACAACAGAAGAGGATGATCTTCTTAACAAGCAAATCACTAGCATTAGATCAACATGCAAAACAATACGTATTCTCAGGAGGCACGGTGAACAGCTCGTGATGCCGCATGCCACAACATTCCAAGCTCAACTTTGCAATCAAACACAAGGCCTAGCATTACATAGACAATATTCAGAACAAACTCTTAACACAGGAATATCTCAGCAGAGTAACTATTTACTTCTAAATTGAACAGAGGAATAGGAAAAAATGATTGACGCTGCTCACAGCAAAGGGCGTCCCACTCAAAAATATCAAATGCATGTCTTTTGGTTAACATCAATGAGCAAATTTTGACAAGGTTTTCCAATTCCAATATATTAAACTAATGTCTTCTTGCTAACATCAATGATTAAACTTTGACAAGCTTTTCCCATTCAAAATATGTGATGCCTATGATCGTGGAGTCCTGTCATGGCTTCTTGTACTTGTTTGGGCACTTTTTGCCCAGTGCACTCCACGTGTTTTAGAGTTGCCTATGCTCTCTGCAGACTAGTCATGTCACCAGCGTCTACTAATACTCTATAAAGCTTCTTAGTCATTCCTTCTATCATTTAGCGCAAACAGTGACTGCTTCTATCTGCAAAGTGGAACGACCAACTGGACCCAGTAATGCAACAGTTTGCCTTGGACACATTGGCTCCTTTTGTGTAGTTCAACTAAAACCGAACTCGGAATAAAACCGAGCTTTAATTTTGATATCCCTGCAAGCAACAATAGGTATAAGGGAAACAATTACTGAGAAATAACGGTTGATGACTTGTACTCCCGGAAGAAAAGAATCTACTGATCTACCTTATCTTAATGGGAAACAAAGCAGGAGAGTAGCAATTCTCCATCAGTGTGAATTCATTCATATTGACTTGAGACATTATCTTAACAATGCCTTGTTTCAATATGTACAAAGAATGACAAAGCAGAAAAGTACCATTCCTAAAACAATGCGACTGATTCATTTTAACAGAGACATTATATTAACAATACCTTGGTTAAACATGTAGAAAGAACTACAAAGCAGGATAGTACCATTCCTAAAACAATGCGACTGATTGGTTTTAACAGAGGCAAAAAAAGGAATCAATTACTGGCCAACAAAGGAGGATGAAACATGCGGCCACAAAAATGGTAATCCCGCTAATCCCTAACAAGTGTTGCAGTTTTGAACTAAGATTCAGTAGTTAATTAATTCTAAGAGTGGCATTGCTTAATTTTACCAGCGGCATTAGATTAACAAAAAGCATAAATAGTTCCAGGGGAGAGTGGGCGCAACAACAGCATGTGCTTCCATCTACTTATAAAGGGGGTGATGTAGAGTTTTGTTGTAACAAAGAAACAAGCATCATGTCTGGGTTGGAACAATTTTTGCTCACTTAATGGTAAAAGACAATAGTTCAATAGCTTAAATTCAACATTTATCCAAAACAGTACCAATACAAGTAGCACAACATCGCAAAGCACACTGCATCATCATGTGGATGAAAGTCGGTACTAACCTTTCTTGACTAAGATTTGAAACAGCTCGAGAGGAAGATTGGGCACATATCCCAACACATATATGAAATCTCGATCTCCATTTGTGCAGTTCCACCAAAATTAAGCAAAGTCGCCTGTGTGACATTCAAGTTGAACTGCAGAAAACACTCTTAAAACATAAGTGTTTCGCGTAGCGAAGCAAAATGTCGCATTAGCAATAAGTTGAATAGATATCCCTGTTTAAACAGAGGCAAAAAAGGAATCAATTACTGGCTAATAAAGGAGGATGAAACATGCGGCCACAAAAATGGTAATCCCACCAATCCCTAACAAGTGTTGCAGTTTTGAAATAAGATTCAGTAGTTAATTCTGAGAGTGGCATTGCTTAATTTTACCAGCGGCATTAGATTAACGAAAAGCATAAACAGTTCCAGGGAGAGTGAGTGCAACAACAATATGTGCTTCCATCTACTTATAAAGGGGGTGATGCAGAGTTTGTTGTAACAAAGCAACAAACAATATGTCTGGGTTGGTCCCATTTTTGTTCACTACTTAATGGGAAAAGACAGCAATACAATAGCTTCAATTCAACATTTATTTAAAACAGTACCAATACAAGTAGCACAACATCTCAAAGCACACTGCACAATCATGTGGATGAAGGCATGTACTGACCTTTCATGAGAAGACCAAGATAAAATGTGAATCTACCAACACGAATAGGAAATCCAATCTCGTTTTGTGTAGTTGCACTGAAATCAAGCAAAGTGTTTCGTGTAGCGAAGCAAAATGTAGCAATAGCAACAAGTTGAATAGATATCCCTGTTTAAACAGAGGCAAAAAAGAATCAATTACTGGCTAATAAAGGAGGATGAAACATGCGGCCACAAAAATGGTAATCCCGCCAATCCCTAACAAGTGTTGCAGTTTTGAAATAAGATTCAGTAGTTAATTTTGAGAGTGGCATTGCTTAATTTTAACAGCGGTATTAGATTAACAACAAGCATAAATAGTTCCAGGGGAGAGTGGGCACAACAAAACCATGTGCTTCCATCTACTTATAAGGGGGGTGATGCAGAGTTTGTTGTAACAAAGCAACAAGCATCATGTCTGGGTTGGTACCATTTTTCTTCACTACTTAATGGGAAAAGAGAGCAATAAAATAGCTTCAATTCAACATTTATTTAAAACAGTACGAATACAAGTAGCACAGCATCTCAAAACACACTGCACGATCATGTGGACAAAGGCAAGTACCAACCTGTCATGACGCACACAAGATCACCTACGAATCTACCAACACGAATAGGAATCCAATCTCGTTCTGTGCAGTTGCACTGAAATCAAGCAAAGTGTTTCGGGTAGCGAAGCAAAATGTCGCAATAGCAACAAGTTGAATAGATACCCCTGTTTTAACAGAGGCAAAAAAGGAAACAATTACTTGCCGATAAAGGAGGATGAAACAAATGGTGACAGAAAGAAGCATCTAACTTATCTTGATGGAAAACAAAGTAGGATAGTAGCATTTCTAAAATGGTTGCATTGATTCATATTAACATAGACATTCTCTTAAAACAACATTCATTAAAAAATGTAATTTACTTTTAACAGTGGCATTGCTTCAATTTTCCGGCGGCATTCTTAGATTAACAACAGCAAAATAGCTGTATGGGACATGCCAGCACCATGTGCGTCCACACGTATAAATGGGTGATGCAGAGTATGTAGCCAAGCAGCATATCTGCGTTGGTCCCATATTTGTTCTCTTTGAACCTTTTTCCTATGTGAGGGCAGCAAATCTAGACCTGCACAAACTACCCGACCCCCCAGTTTCTTTCCCTTTTCAACAAAGAGATCGGTTCCTTACAGATGTGTGTACTGGGTTACCCCCCTTTTCCCTTTTCGACCAACAAAGCGGCTAGATAGCCAGTCTATACTACTTCCCGTCCCTCCTTTCGTCATTGAACCACGTCCTAGATTCATGCTCCACCCCACCGCACCCTTCTTTCCTCTTTGAACCAAGACGTAGATTTGACTACAGATCGAAAAAGATCCACATGCAGCTAGAGCAACGACGGTTTCAAAGAAACTTATACCTTAGGGTCGTCGGGATGTGGCAAGGTGTGCGGCGGGAGGCCGGATCTACCCACACTACATACGGCAGCAAGGAAGAAGGGGTTGGTGGCCCTCCCGCACAGGCGCTGGGTGAAAGAGAACAGCGCATCCAGTGGATTGCCTCCCTCGCCGAAGGCGATAGCGCTGCACCTCCTCCCCTTCCCGGTGCGATGAGATCCAGACGCCTCCTTCACCAGCTGTGAGGGGGGAGAAAGATACAAGAGGCCAACGAAGTCTTGTTTAGATCCGATGAAGAGAGGGTGAGAGACTGTGAATATAGCAAACCCTAGCAAAGGAACACTGAGCCTCTAGCATGTATATATATATATATATATATGTAGTGCGGCGAGAGTGTGGAGAGTGCAAACCCTAGCGAACAAGCACTGAGGCTCCAGCTTATATATATACTACTATAGTACGGACTAAGCTCTGGTGCCTTAACTGCACCTGCTTTTGGCTGTATGACAGGTGAGACAGCCACATTTTGGGCCCACCTGTCATAAACCCAAAGGCATATGCACTAAAGTCAATGAAGTTGCGTCCATATAGTACTCGTGTATACGACTAATATATAGTGGAGTGGTTTTCTTATTCTCTCCATAACAATTGTTTTAAATTGTGTAAGTACGAAACGGAACTCTTTATTTAACATACAGTGAAGAAAGAACCACGTGGTCTGTTTCTTCTCAGTAATCAAGCTCGAGGAAGGAAGAACCACATGGCAGAGGACAGTGAGGCGGAACAACAATTGCCATCCAATTTTGTGCAGTTCCACTAAAATTGAGGAAGACATGCCCGGTTATGGAGATAAGTATCGCTGCTTCCAAAAATATAAAAAAGGGATATAGTTTTGTTACTTTGTTTTACAAGATTAACAACGACATCTCAATTGTCAATAAGAATTAATGAAAAGTACACCAACAAACAGAAGCATCATGATTATCTGCTAAACTAGGATACCCGAGAAAAAGAGCATTTCTTCATTTAACCAGTGATAGTATTAGATTAGCAACAGCAATAGGAGCATATGGACAATGACCGCACAACCACCATGTACTTTTTGTCGAAACAACATGTATACCTCCACCGAGGCATAAATCAGGACAACTTTTCGAGTGGCATTTCCTCTATAATAGTAGGTGATGTTGGACCAGCCGAAGAACCCTAGCTACTATACACGGGGAGCTGGGGAGTAGTCGCATAGAAGAAAACCCGCACGCAGCGACTTGGGGAGCTAGACCAGTACAAGAAGTTATAGCTCAGGTGGGCGAGATGTCGTTTAGGCGGGCGGGCGGGATCTGCCCACACGACGATAACGAACAAGGGCGCGGAGGACCTTCGTCCACGCCAGCGCCGGCTCCGAGAGGACGGTGTGCATTGGCTTCCTCCATCGCCGACGGCGACAACGTCAACGCTGCACCTCCTCACCTCCCACAGCGGATGGGATTCGGCCGGATCTATGACCACCGGTGAGGAGAGAGATAGAGTGGACATTGTCATCTTGTTTTGATATGGAGATGGTGAGAGAGCGAGACATGAGAAACTCTATCAAACAAGAGGCTATAATGGAGTAAAAAAATCTCTCCATAGCAGTGGTTTTAAATAGAATACACGCGTTCCTGAAAAAAAGAAACGAAAACTGACGGACAATTTTTTAACGTACCAAGGAAGAAAACTTGATCAAAAACACGCCCCCGCTTCCAGGTCGCGAGGGTCGTCGCGCACACACACATAGACATAGACATGCATATCCGTGTTTATGTAAAACTCCATTTCCATCTCCATATCCAATCATATTTGTCCAACTGGCACATTATTTTCGTTGTTAATTATATACGCAACAATATTAACGTACAACATCTCTTGTTTGCGGGCGTCCGGACCACTGCCACGACCGGTCCTGACCAACCCGAACCCTCTCCATCACTCGCGCGTGCTTCCCGCCCGAAACGGTTAGTGCCGCATCCATGCCCGGCCAGAGAGGACGCGACCTCTCACTTGTGCCGGCATTGAAGCGGCACGCCGGCCGAGAGAGCGTTGCTCGCGCCGCTTCCTGGTGCACGCGACTGCTCGGCATTCAAAGGTCGCAATAGCCAGCCACAACATGCATGTAAAAAGTTCTTGGGAGTCCATGCTACAGCTTGCTGTCCTCCCCCAACTCGTCAATCTCTTCCAGTAGTGCTAGTACTCCATGGTGGGATCCATCGACAAGTAGGCGGGAAAGTTATCGTATACTCGGTTTGCGGTGAGTGGCATGCCGAGCGACCATGTGGGGTCGAGCTGTGGAGGAGGGTGAGACACGAACACAACAGACGTGATTTAAACGTTGGTTTTGCTCGATGGCGCGATCCAATGAAACGAAACGTTGGTTTCTCTTCGCTTCCATTTTTTCTCCGAAAAAACGGAAACTTTCCACTGCATTTTCATTCCTATTCCAAGGTTGCCCAGTTACAACATTCCATCAAATACAACGGAAAACTAACATGCATGCTGATGCATCTGAATGATTCACAGATCATAGCCAACATTTACTTCACAACTAAAGTCAATAGTTGTGAGAGCATGTACGAAAGAAAAACTACTGATGGGGTCACTACGACTTAAACCCTAAACCCTAAACATGATTTAATTTTCTGGCTAGAACTTGTCGAAGGAAAGACGGCTGGCACCCTCGGATCATACGATGCTTTTGTGCAGTTCCACTAAAATCGAGCTAAGCATCCCTGATGGCAAAGATATTGAAGAACTGTGATTAGAATAATAGTACTGGCACTAGTTCATGAGACATAAACTCATCACAAGTAGAAGCCGGTAGAAGTAGAGAAAGATCGACATGGAGATGGAGCTACATGGGGAGTTGTGGCAGTGGAGCAAGCCGGCTCCAAAAGGAAGATGGACTACCTGGGAGTTGGGCGATAGCTAGAAGGGCGGTTGGGACGCGGCATCGGCCCATACCACGGTGACCCCCGATTGGGACGCACCGACTGTGGGTTTTCTCCCTCGCCGATGTCGATCGCGTCTACGCAGAACATTGTTTCCTTCCCCCAGCTGCGGGATCAGGCCGGATATGTGACAAGCAGTGTGGCCACCGTCGTTCTATGCTTGTGTAGAGAGCAACCCAAGCAAGCAGGCTTGTAGCTTAGGCTCCTGCTAGTGTATATATAGTGGTTTTCTTTTTCTCTCCATATCAACCATTTTATATTGCGTACGTGTCATTAAAGAGTGAAATGATGGTTGCTTCTTCCGACTAACTTACTGCGTGATTTGACTGCTCCTTAGTGGCCCCTACACGTACTCCCCCTACGTGTATGCAACAGTCACACGTACACATGGACGCAAAAATGCGTGCGACGCCCTAATGCATGCATGTCCGAGCACACGACGGAACACACACGGTCACGCTCAAATGCTCAACCTACACGTGCATGCATACACATACTCAGCCAGGGTGAGCTAGTGACCGTATAAACACCGTATATATATATATATTGAGCGCAATGAGCGTATTATGAATTCCACTGACCGTATTTTTACAAATATACAATGACAGACAATGTATTTATCTCGTTTGAAATTAAGCCATATTAACCAGAGAGGAGGCAGTATGGACTAGCATTACTTTGCTGTGTCCCGTCAACTTAGCGAACGAGGAGAAGCTTGCAGGACGGGAGAAGCTTGCGCGCGGTGGCTCGTAGGACAAGGAGAAACTTTTGACTAATGCAAGCTCTCCCTCGCTCAGGCGGTGGACATGCAATAGTTAATTCGGTGTCAGATTGCCAGAAGCATACACTATACTAGTACTATTATTGTTCGACTTCCCAAAGAGGCGAACATACAAGCGCAAAGTTTACTAGTACTGGTACTACTACTATAGTCTATAGAGGTATGTACTATACTATTACTAGGAACCGGATGGAGGAGCGTCTGCACTCTTATTATAATTTTAAAATGTGATAAAGCAATCTTCAACACATTTGGTTCTCCTCGAGGGTTCTCGCATGTGATAATGGAAGTTGATTGCATGGAACACTCGCCACAATTCTCGCTTAATTCTAGCTCATATCCTGTTACAAATAGCATCGCTCGGTAATATTTCCTATTTTTTTGTTATTCAGCATGTAAATAGGTTAGCAAACCTTGCGGCGCATCTTTGTGCGAACCGTGCTTGCTGCACTTTGAATGTGGCCGAGAGCTTTCTTGATGAAACACCTCGCTTCCTACTTCTTTTGTGCGGGGTACCTCGCTTCCTACAGACCAGTGTCTTGGCTGATCGTCCTAAAAATGCTTATATATGAATAAAGCTCTCTCATTTACCTGCAAAAAAGATTAAGCCATATTAACCAAAAAGGAGGGAGTATGGACTAGCACTACTTTTTGGTGTGTCCCATCAACTCGCAGAACGAGGAGAAGCTTGCAGGACAAGGTGAAGCTCGCTTACGCCTTTCGAATAATGCAACCTACCCTCACGCAGGCGGTGGACATGCATCAGTCCATTTGGTGTTAGATTGTCAGAGGCATACACTATAGTACCCAACATGCGGAGTACCATCATTGTTTGACTTCACGAAGAGGCGAAGAGCCAAGCGCAAGGTTTAGTAGTACGAGTAGTACTACTACTAGAACCGCATGGTGGAGCGTCTGTACTCTTATTTTTTTTAATCTCTGATAAAGTACACGATTATTCCGGAGAAGGGCGGAAAACGGAGCCCAACATGTAATGATGATATCGATCAACCTTGAATATATCTTAGCCTCCGTGCAAGCCCGTCTGTGTGTTCTCGCTCCTTGTCTCTCCCAAGGAACAGTGGGTTGGCCATTTTGCCGTCAATTGAGATCGGTTTGCTTACACTCCTGTCCCACATGTCAGTGATATGCCAAGAGGAGGTGCGTTGACCGACTGGCCATACGCGTACTTGGTTTTGCACCTTCATACTACTCCTCCCTCCGTCATAGTTTACAGGGCGCGCTTCATTATGATGCATTTCTCTCAATGCATTTCCACCACCAGAGAGATTCTAGACGCGTTTGGTTTAATGCTCAATTAACTAGGGCGTGGTAACCGCAATCAAGTCCACAATTTTCTCTCGATGTACTACTACGGAGTGGAGTAAGTGCATGCATGTGTGTGCTCGGGGTGGAAGCACTGCATGCATGTGTGTATGCATTATTTCCTCTAGTAATAAACGTCGTGCTATAACTACCAATGCTATTTTTTAAGTCGATCGCTAGTCGCCTTGGTCCCACAGATTTTTTCTTTTTTCTGAAGCGTGCTCTATAAACAGTGACAGATGGAGTAGTATGCGCGGATTCAAAGAAGAGCATATTGATGGTTGCTTCTTCCGAGCAACTTACAGTGGGAAAGGTGGGGCTTATGATTTAACTGTTCATTACTCACTATTAATGCGGCGCAACGACAGGGCTGAGTCTCCCATGCGGTTGTGCACTACCCCCTTGGTTCTTAAATATACTCCAGAGTATTTGTCTTTCTAGAGATTTCAACGAGTGAATACTCAAATATTTGTCTTTTTAGAGATTCAAATGGACTATTACATACGGATGTATATAGACATATTTTAGAGTGTAGATTCACTCATTTTGCTCCGTATGTAGTCACTTGTTGAAATCTCTAGAAAGACAAATAGAGTATTTAGGAACTGAGGGACTACACATACGAAGCAAAATGAGTAAATCTACACTCTAAAATATGCCCATTTGAAATTTGTAAAAAGACAAATATTTAGGAACGAAGGAGTATAATTTTGTGCATGGCACATGGACCCGGATGCTGAAGAGGCTTCTGGCAATGCTATCAAGCTTCCAGCATTTGTTTACATAATTGACATACTATACAAATAATTTTCCAGCGACATGAAATTGTACAATGGTGTGAGCTTTCAGCTTTTGTTTTGTGTGTCTTGCCATCGATGCTCTTTCGGAAACAATAAAAAACTAACTTCCTTGCTAATGCATCTCAATTATTAGCAGATCAGAGCTAATATTTACATCACAACTAAAGACAAAGTTGTGAGAAGGTGTTAAATAAAAATTGATCCATGCTTTCATTGGCAGCAACGTCCCCCCAGCTCTGTCTAAACCAACAAGACATGTTGGGGAAAAAAGTAGTTGTCTAGAGCATGCAACATTCCGATCATTTTGTGCAGTTCCACTAAGATAGAGCTGAGTGTCCCTGTTCCAAAGATATTAAGTGTGATTACGATAATAGAGGACTGCTGATGAAACAATAAACACACAAATAGAAGTCGATCACCTTTGCAGTCTCTCTTAAGACTAACTAGTTGTAGAAGATTAGGCTCGGAGTTGGATGAGGAGGATAGAGCAAAACCAATCTCCCTTTGTGCAGTCGCACTGAAATGTAGAGATGTTGCCCGTGTGACATTTTAGTGCAACCGCACAAAACACTCTTAAGAAAAAAGTGATTTGTGCAGTTCACCAAAAGGTCGCAATAGCAACGAGGTAAAATGGATAGCCCTGTTTGCAAAAAAGAGGTAGAAAGGAAAAAAATTACTGGCCAATAACAGTTGATGACACATGCAATGACAAAAAAGAAGCATATTCCTTGTCCTAAGGGAAGATAACAACACAGTTGTGTTTGTCTAAAACGGTGTGAGGACGAGATTGCAATATGGAAACTACGTCGGACGAGCTACGTTTTGGGCAAAGAACTATGGAAGATCCACATGCAGCGACGTGGGAAGACAGGCAGTGGAGCAAGGCCGGAGGGGATACCTGGAGGTCGTCCGGATGTAACTAGGTGAGCGGCGGTGGGTGGAATCTGCTCATACTGCGGCAGCGAGAAGGTGGCGTAGGCCCTACCATGCCGGAGCTTGGTCAGAGAGAACGGCGTGTACTGCAAATCGGGACGTGTTGCCTCGGCACCGTCGAACAGAGAAACGATGCACTTCCTCCCTTTCCGCCGGCGGACGGGATGCGGCCGGATCAGTGACCAATGGTGAGAGAGAGAGAGAGGCCACCACAGCCTTGTGTGAGATACTCTGAAGAGAGACAACCCAGGCAGGCATGCTCAATTGTATATAGTGGAGCGGAATACCTTTTTCTCCATAAAAATCGTTTTATATTCTGTGTACGTGCCATTGAGCACTATAACTTTATTTAAAAATAACGCGCCAACGCGTCAAGTCGAACTTTGTTTCGTGCACACATGGTACACGACCTCCCTAGGTAAACAACCGCTACACGCATTCAAATTAGCACGCGGGCTGCCATTTCGTAAAGAAATGAGCTCCGCCGTGTACCCGCGCGGGTGTGGCTGGGCTGGCATGAAGCGTGAGTACGTGCACGATGCACCTATTCTCTTCTTGTATACGTACACCACCTACATGGGGTTGTGTGAGAGAGATACAAACCTAGAGAGATATAGTGTGTGGGTTCGTGAGAGTTTTTTTTGCCGGGGGGGGGGGGGGGGTCAATCAAAAAAATGTAAGATATGCAATGTGTGTGAAATAGAGTCCTGGATATATCATATATATAGGGGGCGATCCACGAAAAGAGAGTGGAGGTATCATCGGCTTGAGGTGTCCATAGAATTGAAGAGAGGGATGATGTGTGTGTGTGTGCGCGCGCGATCGATAAAGTGTGCCATCGAATTTGTGTGTGCCCACGTCAAAGATATAGAGTGGCTGGCCTACTGGAACGTGAGAGGGGACATGTGCAGTTTGTCTCTGTGGCATGGATACCTACCTAGAGCGCTCGACTATCGGTGTGTGGTGGGGGGAGAGGGAGGCCTAATTAACTATAAAGGTACAATGGGTGGTATATGTGTGGAGGAGGAGAGAGGCCTACCTCATGTATTAAGGAGATCGATCTACCTCATGTATTAAGGGAGATCGATCGGCATCCATGCATATGTGTAGGAGAGGAATAAGGTTGGGAGAGAGACAGAGCTAGAGTGTTGGAAGGTGTCGGGGGTTGGGTGCGACATATGCCAGAGGATGGCTTATCATGGTGGGGGCGAGTAGAACGTCGCCGGTGCCTGGAAGCGGGATGAGGCGAAGACATGCACGCCGGCGGATCTTACCTAGCTTCAGGGCTCTCCGAGGAGATAACACCCCTACTGCTGCTCTGCGGGGTCTCCACATGGTCACTAACGCAAAGTGAATACAGGGTTGCTCCTAGAGCTGTTCCTGGAGGTAGGAGAAGGCAAGGCTAGCTTTCTCCTCCCTGTGTGGTCTGTCTAGTGCTAATGGATTCAAACCTTTTGTATGGGTGCCCTGGGGGGTTTATATAGGCCTACCCCCTAGGGTTACAATGGTAAAACCGGCTGGGTGCGGGTCCCAGCCGTCTGTCTCTCAGGCGCCGTCTTCTCCGCCGACTCCTAGGGCCCGCCGACTGGTGGGTCCCGCCGACTGGCCCGGTACGGGGACGTCAGCCCTGATCCGCCGCGGGCGGGTCGCGCCAGCTGCAGATTACTGTAGCCGTGCTTCTAATGACGCGGGCTTGGTCATGGGGTCATGGCAACAGCGCCGCCGCCTGGCGGGCGATCACTGTTGCCAATGCCCGTCGCGTCTTGTTAATGGCGCGTGAGGCCCGTGGGAGGGGCCGGCCGACTCCTGGGGGCCGACTCCCAACGGGTCCGACTCTTGGCGCTCTCGCCGTCTTCAACACTCTCACTGACTGGTAGGCCCCGCCGTCTTCGGGCCGTACAGACAGGCCGTCGTGGGTACAGGGCTCCGCCCCCAAGGGCTGATGTCAGGGCCGGCATGGCGACAGTGCCGCGCCAGGCGGAGATCTCCGTGGGTACGGCGCACTGTGGCCATACCTGCCCTTAAATAACAGGGTGGTTGGAGTTGCAGGCCGACTTCCGTAGTCGGCCTCCTTGGAGTCGCCTTTGGGACTCGGCTTTATCTGGAGTCGCCTCTTGGACTCGGCTTTATCTGGAGTCACCTCTTGGACTCGGCTTATCTGGAGTCGCCTCTTGGACTCGGCTCATCTGGAGTCGCCTCTTGGACTCGGCTCATTTGGAGTCGCCTTCTGGACTCGCGGGGCGCAGCCTTCCTCGTTGTCTTGAAAGGTTCTGGGACTCGACTTGGCCTACCCGTGGCCCATTACTCCGACAGTAGTCCCCGAAGCTGGTGAGGCTCCGAGAGCGATACGTCGTGGGGCCTCAACAGTTTCATTCTTCCGGCGGAGGAATGCAGGCCTTGCTGGCCGTCTTCCTTCAGGCCGACTGGCAGGAGTCGGATTCACAGAGGGCCGTCTTGCTTCAAACCGACTAGTTGGAGTCGGATTCACTGAGGGCCGTCTTGCCCCCTTAAGGGGTTCGAAAGCCGCGGCGGGAACCAGGCGGCGTGCCTGATACGCTTCCCGCGGTTGCCCGCCACGGCCCCGCCGTGCGGCTCCACGTGGCAGGGGCAGTCTGCCTACCCACACGCGCGACGGGACAGGCCGTCAGGCGGGGCCCGCCACTACCGCGCCTTGGCGCGCGAACGGATCCGTTGCAGCCGTGCGGACGGTTGGGTTCCCCACGTCGTTACTGCGCGCAGTAACTTCGTGGGGTAAATCATGGGGGGCGTGGGGTCTCGCACGCAGTTAATCCCACGCCGCCCCATCGGCTTCTCAGCCTACGGGCTTATAAGTAGGCGGGGGGAGTGGGACGGCGAAGCACGCGCCCGTTCCTCCCTGCTCCCCTGCTTCCTCCTGCCTCCTCTTCTTCTTGCCTCCGCCGCATCACGCCGCGCCGCACCCGCAGCGATGAGCTCCTCCGCCGCCGCCGCGGCTCCTGCCGTGCGTTCCGGCGTGTGGGACGGCTCCGTAGTGGACGACGACACCATTGAGCACCTCCGCAAGACGCGCCGGCTCCCCGGCGCGAACTTGGTGCGAGCCCGCACCCCGCCGGTGGGGGAAATAAGGCCGATGCCGGAGGAGGGCGAGCGGGTCATATTTCGCTCGCACCTCATGCGTGGCCTGGCCCTGCCGGCGAGCGGCTTCTTCCGCTCCTTCCTGGAGTACAACGGGCTCCAGCCGCACCACCTCACTCCGAACACGGTGGTGCTGCAGGCCGCCTTCGCCACCCTGTGCGAGGGTTTTCTCGGCGTTCTCCCCACCATCGAGCTGTGGGGAGAGTTCTTCCAATCGAAACTCGGCACACACGTCGCCGGCATACCGGCTTAGTGCGGCGCCTTCATTGCAATGCGAAGGTCGACCGCCAACAACCCATTTCCCTCCATCACGCTGATCAAGTCGGTGAAGATGTGGCAGTGGTCGTACTTCTACGTGAAGAACGTCGCCCCAGAAGGCGACTGGGTCAACTTGCCGCACTACGAAGCCGGCGCGCCGGCTGGGAGGCTTCCCAGCTGGTCCCATCGGGCCAAGACGCTGACTCTCGCAGGCGCCGCCGCCGTCGTGTGACTCCGAGTGTTGACGCAGTCGGAAGGCTTGGTTGGGGCCGACTTGCTGGCCGCCTTCATGGTGCGCCGAGTCCTCCCACTCTAAGGCCGACCTCATCTGATCTGTCAGATGAGCGATCACCGGGACCCGAGCCAGATGTGCACCAGGGAGATGCCCCACGCGGAGGTGGCGAACATGGTGAACCACATCACGAACTGCGAGCTCGCGGCGGACTGGGAGTTCGGCAAAGAGCCGTACTCGCGCGCCAACCCCCCGCCAGTGGTAAGTTGTATTTTTGTTCTTTCGTTTTCCTTTGCAGCCGAATCCGACTTCTGATCCTCTTGGGTTTCTTTGAGTCAGAACCCCCTTATCCAGCCGGCAGCTGGCGCCTCGGGACCACCTCACGAGTTCGCTCAAGATCGAGCAGAGAGCGATGTCGACGATCCCGACTTGGGGGCGGTGGCAATGGAGGCCGACGCCGAAGGCGGAGGAGGAGGAGCGGAAGGCGGCTTCAGGCCCTCGGCCACCTTCGCCGACTGGCCCGAAGACGATGTCAACGGGGAAGTCGTCCCGCGCTGCCAGTCGAAAGCCGGCCATCCAGGCGCGGGTTCCTCCGCCGGCTTGGCTGGTCAAGTCAGCGTGAAAAAGCGCCAGGCTGCGCCGAGTTCGCTCGGCGGCCGGATGAAGAAGTTCAAGGGGGCGGCCGCCGCGACCAAGCGGGAGGAGGCAGTCGCGAAGGCCAACCGCTTCCGCAAGGAAGTGAAGAAGCCGCCGCTAGTCTTTGCGTAAGTGTTCACTACCTTTGTCTTGTTTTCTTCGACGAATCTTCTCCGAGTCTTTATATTTCCTTCTTTGCTTCAGGGCCCCTCTTTCTCTCAAGAGGGTAGCCGTCCCCTCTGTCATGGGGTCGGCCGAGACGTCCGCCAATACTCGGCGGATTGACCCCGCCGCCGACCTTCGGGAGGCGACGGAGCGCAACGCGCGGGAGAAGCGCGACGAGGAAGAGGCCGACCATCTAGAGAAGGCGGAGGCCGAGAAAGCGGCAGCCTCCGCCCAGAAGAAACTGGAGGAAGCCGAAGTCGCCGCCGCAGCAAGACAGCAGGCAAAGGAGACCGCGTGCCGCCAATCGGCGTTGCTTGTCGTCCCGCTGAACTCCGCGCCGCCGCCTCCGGAGTTCACGGGGTAGACTGGAGAAGTCGGCGGGGAGCACCCCATCATGGAGAAGGACGGTGGCGAGGCCTCCGCGTTAGGGACGATCACGCCGCCACCGCCGCCTCCACCGCCATCGGGAAGTTCGCATGGAAAGCAGCCGGCAGGCCCGCAAGTGCCGCCGACTGAGGACGAAGCGGTGGTGAGGCTGCTCCTTCAAGTCGCCTCACCAGCGCGCCGCCGCCTTGAGAAGGCGGTTTCGGCGCCACGCCCCTTGGAAGCCAGCGCCGCCAGCTCGGCCATCCCAGATGCTGAGGCGACAAGCGTCGCGCCTACTGGGTGGGTGCGAGGAGGCGGCGACGGTCCGCTGAACCAGGCGCTCCTGGACGTGCAGGCGAAACTGCGAGCTGAGGGCGAAGCCATCCAGAGCTGCACCAAGGCGCATCTAGCGTCGCGAGCGTCTATCCGGGTATTCTTTCTTTTTTGACTTTTTCTTTTCTCATTCTTCTCTGTGGGGGCGCGCCAGCGCACCCACTGGGTGTCGTCCCCGAGTTTCAGGCTGGCTGCTGAGCAGGCGGCCCGGAACTCAATCTGGCGAGTTCCTCATTTTTGTCTTTGTCCGATTGTTTATCACAGGAGTATCACAACCTCCGCGTCACCGCCTTCAACCGCAACGTTGAGCAGCTGGGAAAGCGGACTGCCGACTTGTCAGAGAGCCGGAGTAAGTTCTTCTTCTTTTTTGCGGGGGCGCGCTGGCGCACCTGCGTGCTGTAGTCCCTGAGATTCGGGCCGACTGCTGAGCAGTCGGGCCGGATCTTCCTGGCGACCTTCCTTGTTGACGACTTAACGTCCTTTCTCTTTGTTCTTCAGAGGCCAATGCCGCTCTTCACGAACGGTTGGGCGAAGTCCGCACCGGCTTGCGCGCCAAGGAGGAGGAGTGCGGCAAGCTCGCCACAGAGCGCGACCTGCTGGCCGCGCAGCTGGCGGAGCAGAAGGAGCTGCTTAAGGCGGCACAGGATGAGGCGGAGAAGAGAGAGACCACTCTCTTGGCCGAGTTATAAGGCGAGCGCTCCTCCTGGACTAACAAGGAGGCGATGCTGACCTTCGGCTTCCACGAGATCGAAGACATTGTCGACAGTGAGTTTCTTTTGCTTTCTCTCTTCGAGCCGCCAACTGTAAGTCAGGCCGACTCCTGATTCTTTCATTTGCTTCTTCTTGTTTTGGCAGACTTCTTCCCCGGCCACTTGCAGGCAGTCACTCGTGCCATCGAGGCTGATCGTGAGGTGCGGAGGGCGAATGGCGAGGAGATCGCCGCCAACGGCCCCCTAACCATCGACGAGCAGCTCCTGAGCATCGAAACTCGCCTGCGGCCGACCCATCAGCTGCTGCACCAGCTTCAACGCGTCGGGGCCCAGACGGTCTCCGCCCTGTGGCCAGACATGCCGGCCCTGCGCACTCCCAGTCGGACTGCCAACTGGCTGGAGGTCGCAGCTGGCCGTCTTAAGGCTTGGAAGGGTTCCTCGGCCCGGCTGGAGCGTGCCGGGCCATGGAATTCGTCAAGGCTTGGTATCCAGGGCTGGACCTGGACCGGCTGGCCGCGTTCCGGTCAGAGGCCCAGGAAGAGCTGGCGGCTGTGGAAGGTGCCCTCGTCGAGCGTGCGGCGGCGATCGCCGACTAAACCGACACCAGCGTCTTCGTTCCCGAGCGGGCCACAAACGGCGAGGAGGTGCCTCCGGAGTGGTTCGGGATGAACCCGGACTACGGCGAGGACTCGACGGAGGTGATCGGCTCCAGTGCCGAGGAGGGAGACGAGGGGGAGGACGGGGGAGAGACGGAGGCACCAGAAGACGGAGCGGACGACCAGCCTCAGCTTGACCGCGCCTCCAGCAACGAGCCGCGTCCGACTGGACCTGCCGCCGCCGGAGACGATCAAACCGAGACTGCCCAGCCGGCCGCTCCGGTGCCTGACACCGCCGTCTCCACCGATCCTCTGAACCCGTCTGCCGCTTCTTAGGCTGTCGTCCTGTCTTTACTTTATCTGCTTTCATAGTCTTTGAAGAACTTGTTAATTTTCACAATTACACCCGTGGGGTGTATCTTGAACTTGGCTAGAGGCCTATGTTATGTAAATATCTATCTGACTTCTATCTTTCCTTGTTCATTGCTCTTTTGGCTTTTTCCTTTGTCGCCTTTCCATAGTCGCTGCTTTGCCAGACGAACAACCGCTCTGTGGACTGCCGCTGGGTCAAATGCTTGGCTACCTTAGGGAAGGCAAGTACTTGGCCTTTTTAGAGTTTTTTAACAAGTTGGATAGAAGGCGGCAAGCCGACTATTCAAGAGTCGGCTCTGCGAAGAGAGGCTGGAAGCCGGCTTGGGCTATGCTTATGCTTTGAGTCCTTAGCCATTTTTCGTGAGGGCGCATATTCTTTCTTACTCTCTGCCCACCGACAGTCGCTCTACAAGCTGCGGCTTCTGACAGGAGACGGCTTAGGCGCCGCACACTACTTGTCCGACTGCAGGAAACATTTCATAGCACAAGACGGCAAGTCCCCGGGCCGACTAGTCGAACCCGGCGCCAAGCGGCATAACAAAGAGTAGCATACTCAAAGGCATAATTCTTATACAGATAACAAAAAGGGGCAGTCCCAAAGCTCGTCTCGAGGGGCCCAAAGTCTCGGTACTTTAATACGAAGGATAGCGTGGTACATACTGCATCAACTGTAAAATCTTTGGAGAAGATTTGCGTTCCACGGTCGTTCCGACTCTTTGCCGGAGTCGTTCCTCTTGCGTGCTCGAGGCTTGTGGGCATCGATTAGGTAGTAGGAGTCGTTGCCCAGCACTTTGCTGACGATGAAGGGGCCTTCCCAAGGCGCCGACAACTTGTGCTGGCCGGCTATTCGCTGGATCAGCCGGAGCACAAGGTCGCCCTCTTGAAAAGATCTCGGCCTGACCTTCCTATTGTAGTATGGGCGCAGACTCTGCTGGTAGATGCTGGACCGGCTGAGTGCCAACAGCCGGCCCTCTTCCAGCAGATCGACACCATCTTGACTTGCTTCTTCTGCTTCCTCTTCGGTGTACATGGTGACTCGAGGAGAGTCGAATTCTATGTCCGTCGGGATGACGGCTTCGGCAGCGTAGACGAGGAAGAAAGGCGTGAAGCCGATTGACTTGTTTGGAGTCGTGCGCAGACTCCAGAGGACGGCTGGCAACTCCTCAAGCCAACAGCCGGCCAAACGCTCGAGTGGTTCGACCAACCGAGGCTTGATGCCGGACAGGATGAGGCCGTTTGCTCGCTCCACCTGGCCATTTGACTGCGGATGGGCAACGGACGATAAGTCCAGTCGGATGCCCTGTGTCGCGCAAAAACGGGCCAAGGCGCCTTTGGCAAAATTTGTGCCATTGTCGGTGACGATGTTGTGTGGTATGCTGTACCGCACCGTGATGTCGGCGATGAAAGTCACTGCAGTCGGACCGTTCAACTTCTTGATGGGCTTTGCTTCTATCCACTTGGTGAACTTGTCCACCGCGACAAGCAGATGAGTTAGGCCGCCTCGGGCCGTCTTGAATGGTCCTACCATGTCCAGGCCCCAAACTGCAAAGGGCCAGGCGATGGGGATTGTCTTCAGCGCGGAAGCCGGCTGAAGTGGCTTGGAGCGGAACTTCTGGCACCCCTTGCATTTTAAGACTAATTCCTTGGCCTCTTCCAGGGCAGTCGGCCAGAAGAAACCGTGCTGAAAGGCTTTGGCGACGAGTGCTCTTGAAGCCGCATGGTGGCCGCACTCGCCTTGGTGGATGTCTCTGAGAATTGCTTGGCCTTGCTCTGGCTCCACGCAGCACTGGTAGACGCCAGTGACGCTGCGCCTGACCAGCTCTTTATTGATTATGGTGTAGGCTTCCGCTCGGCGTTGCACTTGCCGAGCCAAGATTTCATCAGCTGGCAGCTCTCTGTTCACTAGAAACTTGAGGATGGGCTGCGCCCATGACGGTGCTGCTATTTCTTCAACCGCCAGCACTGCGACTTGGACAAGGGTGGCTGGGCTGGGAGGCGGCAGGCTGGAGTCTACGGCCGCTTGCTGGGTTGACGAAGTCCCCGGGCCGACTGGCGCAGTCCCCGGGCCGACTGGCTCAGTCCCCGGGCCAGGTCCCGAAGTCCCCGGGCCGGCTTCGTTCGTGATTATCTTGGGGCCGTCTGCTGGGGCTCTTGAGTCGGATCCGACTTCTTCGGGGGGAGCCGGCACAAAGATGGAGTATGACTCTAGTGAAGGCTTGATAGACGGCTTAAGGAGGCGCTGAAGAGCGATGCCGGATGGTACTGCTTGGCGGGTGGAGCCAACTCGTGCCAAAGCATCTGCTTGGTTGTTGTCATTTCTTGGCACGTGAAGGAACTCGCACCCCTCGAAGTATCCGCTGAGTTGCTGCACCAGGAAGCGGTAGCTTGCCATGTTTGCATCTTTAGCGTCCCAGTCGCCAGATGACTGCTGGACTACCAAATCAGAGTCGCCGTAGCACAGGATCCGGCGAATGCCGAGTTCTTTGGCAAGCCTGAGCCCGTGAATGAGCGCCTCATATTCGGCGACGTTGTTGGACGCAGCGAAGCGGATTTGCAGCACATACTTGAGCTTGTCGCCTTTAGGGGAGGTGAGGACGATGCCAGCTCCCAGGCCAGTGCGCATCTTGGAGCCGTCGAAATGCATCCGCCAATGGGTGGAGTCGGGCACTGGCGGCAGGTACTGGGTCTCGGCCCAGTCGACGAGGAAGTCGGCCAGTGCTTGCGACTTGATGGCGGTGCGGGGCTGGTAGTAGATGGTGTAGGGAGCCAACTCTATGGCCCATTTGGCTACTCGGCCAGAAGCATCTCGGCTCCCGATGATCTCGGCCAGCGGGGCTGTGCAAACCACCGTAATTGGATGCTCTTGAAAGTAAGGCTTCAGCTTCTTGGCGGCAAAATGCACACCGTAGCACATCTTCTGGTAGTGAGGGTAGTTCTTCTTGGAGGTCGACAGTACCTCGCTCAGGTAATATACCGGTCTCTATACAGGGACTGCATTGCCTTCCTCTTTGTGTTCGACTACAATGACTGTGCTGACTACTCGGCTGGTGGCGGCGATGTACGGGAGCATGGGCTCTTTGGGAGTCGGAGCCGCCAACACAGGGGGAGTAGTCAACATCTTCTTCAACTGGAGAAATGCTTCATCCGCCTTGTGGTTCCACTCGAAAAAGGTGGTCTTCTTCATTAATTGATACAAAGGGAGAGCTTTCTCACCCAGCCGACTGATGAATCGGCTGATGGACGCCAAGGAGCCGGTGAACTTCTGCACATCTAACAGTCGGCTGGGTACCTCCATCCTCTCGATGGCCTTGATCTTCACAGGGTTGCACTCTATGCCGCGTTCAGAGATTAGGAAGCCAAGGAGTTGGCCGGCTGGTACTCCGAAAACGCACTTCTCAGGGTTGAGCTTGATCTGGAATCGGTGCAGGTTCTCAAAGGTTTCCTTGAGGTCTTCCAGCAGTGTCCCACGCTTCTCCGTCTTCACCACTACATCATCCATGTAGACGTGGGTGTTTCTGCCGAGTTGCTTGAGGAGGCACTTCTTCATGCAACGCTGAAAGGTGGTGCCGGCATTCCTTAAACCGAACGTCATGGTCAGGTAGCAGAAGGCTCCGAACGGCGTGATGAAGGCGGTCTTCAGTCTGTCTGCCGGGTTCAGCTTGATCTAGTGATATCCTGAATATGCATCTAAGAAACTCAACAGCTCGCATCCGGCTGTGGAGTCTATCACCTGATCGATTCTTGGCAAGGCAAAGGGGTCCTTGGGGCAAGCTTTGTTGAGGCTTGTGTAGTCAATGCACATCCGCCACTGCTTGTTTTTCTTCAACACCAGGACCGGGTTTGCCAACCATTCTGGAAAAAATACTTCCATAATGAAGCCGGCCGCCAGGAGCCGGGCTATCTCTTCTCCTACAACTCTTCTCTTCTCTTCTGACAGGCGACACAAGGGCTGCCTGACGGGCTTCATATCAGGTCGGACGTGTAACTTGTGCTCGGCGAATTCCGTCGGTACACCTGCATGTCTTTAGGGGACCATGCAAAGATGTCTCGATTCTCACGGAGGAAATCGACGAGCTCGCCTTCCTATTTACTGTCAAGGTTTGTACCCATGATAGCGTACCTCTCTGTGTGCTCCGGGTCCAAGGGTATCTTCTTAGTCTCTTTGGCCGGCTTGAACGAACCCTCAGCTTCCGACTCCTTGGGGTCAGGCGACATTTCTGGCTGCTTTCCGGCCATTGCCACGACCGGATCAAGGAGCCGCTTCTCAGCTGCGATCACCAGGGACTCGGCTAGCCGACTGCTCTCAGTCGCGCACGCGGACGACTTCCTGTAGTCGCCAGTGACGGTCAGAATCCCCTTGGAACTCGGCATCTTCATTTTGAGGTAGGCGTAGTGGGGAACTGCCATGAACTTGGACAAAGCAGGTCGGCCAAGTAACGCATGGTATGGGCTTTTGAGGTCCACCACTTCAAACCAGAGTGGCTCTCGGCGGAAATGTCTATCAGGATCTTGCCGATTGGTGAGCAGGAAAGGCCAGGCACAATGCCGTGGAACACAGTCCAGTTGCTCTGCAGCTGTCTTTGCTTGATTCCTAACTTCTCCATAGCGTCCTTGTACAGGATGTTGATGCTACTGCCTCCGTCTATCAGCACTCGCGAAAAGCGGGCGGCCCGCCTATCAGTGGCCAAGGTGGCACTCAGGACCAGGGCATAGGAGCCCGGATTCGGCATCACCTCTGGGTGATCTGCTCTGCTCCAACCGATAGGCTTCTTGGACCAATGCATAAAATCTGGAGTATTTGATGCCACTGCATTCACTTCTTGTTGCTGCAGCCACCTGCTGCGTCGATCATCAGCCACACTGGTGAACACCACATAGGCTCCATGCTCTTCTGGGTACTCGTCTTGTACTGCGCCGACTGGCCGAGCAGCCGGCTGCTGGGGCGGCGGTGGAGGCGGCGGCCCAGCAGGCAGGGGAGGAAGTAGGCCGTCTCCCTTGGTGATTCTGGTAAGCCAGTGGCACTTTCGAGTGGTATGGTTTGACGGCTTCGCGCCGCTGTGGAACTTGCAGGGACCATCCAGAGTCTGCTCGTAAGAGAAGGCCGACAACCAGTTCGACTTGCCGCCTTTCTGTCGCTTGGCCGGAGGCTGCCCCTCCGGCTGTTGATCTTCGACTGTTGCAACCTGCCGACTGCTGGAAGTCGGTTGTTGGGCCTTGCGTTTGTTGTCGTTCTGTTGTTGTCGCCGACTGGTGTCTCCAGCTGGAGTTCTGGGAGCCTGAGGGGCCACTTTGCCAGCCGCATTAACTTGAATTTCCGTCTTCATGGAAGAGTCGGCCGTGGCGTACTTGTCTGCTATGATCAGTAGTTCGTCGAGGGTTTCCGGCTCGTCGCAGAGGAGCTTGTGCTTGAGGAGGGTGCCTTCTCGGCACCCGGCGGTGAAGTACTCGATAGCCTGCACATCGTGCACGCCCTCGCAGGAGTTCCGAAGCTCGCCCCAGCGCGTGAGGTAGTCGCGTGTTGATTCATCAGGGCCTTGCACGCACAAGGAAAGCAGGCGCGGCTTGGGAGGTCGCTTGTACGTGCTCGTGAAGTTGCGGATGAAGGCTTCGGTGAAGTCGACCCAGCTGTTGATGCTGCGGGGTTTCAGACTGTTCAACCATGTCCGGGCCATGCCCTGGAGCATGAGTGGAACATACTTCATGGCAACTCGCTTGTTGCCATTCGCTATTTTGACGGCCATGGAGTAATCAACTATCCAGTCATCCGGCTTCACAGAGCCGGTGTACTTGGGTGTGTCTCGGGGGAGCGTGAACCCTTTGGGAAAAGGCTCGTCTCGGATGCGGGGTCCAAAGCAGGGCGGACCCAACTCATCTTCTTCTTCCAGCGCCAGGGATCGGTGGAGTCGGTCAATCCGGTGGCGGGCGTCATTTTCTCCGACTCCCTCTCGGCGGCCAAGGCGGCCACCAAGAGTCGGATGCTCAACAGGCGGTGGGGAAACTCGCCGTTCTCTTCTTGGTGGGGGAGGCAGATAGTCGCCCTACCGTTCCACTGCTCTCGGACAGCCGTCTTGGTCGCGCTCGATAGCGATGCGAGTCCGACTGTGACTGACAGCCGGCTCTTTGTCTTTCCTTCCGCGGACTCCGCCAGTCGGCGTCCGAGATGTCGCGCCTTGATCTCAGCGGGGAGGCAAGTCGTCGTTTGGTTGCTGCGGCGCCTCCGTGCGGCCGCCGACCGCGTTCTGCGCAGCAACCGCGTCGAGGAGCTGCTGGACTCGCTCCGTCATCATGCGGCGCTCTTCGCCCTTGAAGTTCTTTAGTTCGTCAGTCGCCGCTTGGGCGGCGCGGATGTTCTCCGTAGGCGTGGCGTATACGGGGCGATTGGCCCTAAACAGGTTGGCGATGGTCGCGCCGCGCTGTCGGACCGCGCCTAGGCGGCTAGGCCCAGTCGGAGCCGGCGAGCCGCCCACGGCGCGATCCATTTCGCGCTGGTAGGCTTCTGACAAGCACCTCATGCTTGCTAGCTTCTTGGCGCCTTCGATGATCTGAAGGCGGAGTGTCTCCAGCGTCTCGGCATCTGTGTCTTCTGGTATGGGCGCAGTCAGGTCTTGCAGAGCCACGTCGAGCGGGTCATGAGCTCCCTCACCGGAACGCTCATCGTGACTGATGACAATCACCTCCGTGACGGCGCTTCCGCCGCTCTCCTCGTGAGGGAGCGGCTCATCGTAGACCACCACATTGGTGGGGAAAGTGTCAAGCGACACGACGTCGGAGTCGACCAGCATCGGGTGGGTGGAGCCTACGGACTCCAAGTCCACGGCAGGTTCGCCGGTGACGTGGAGTTGGTCGAGGAGGCCCGCAAGGAGGCTCTCGGGGTCACCCATGCCTGCGTCGGATGCAGGCTCGTCGGAGAGGCGAACCTCGCCGACAAGTTCGGCGAGGCAGCTCGCTACACAGGCGGCCTCAGCGCCATGCAGTGCGTCGATGCAGACTCCGTCTAGCGAGCCTGGCTGGCTGCGCTCGCCAGGGAGGAAGAGGGTTCCCGTCCAGAATAGATCTCCGGACGATGGTGCACCAGGCCCCACGGTGGGCGCCAAATGTCGGGGGTTGGGTGCGACATATGCCAAAGGATGGCTTATCATGGTGGGGGCGAGTAGAACGTCGCCGGTGCCTGGAAGCGGGATGAGGCGAAGACATGCACGCCGGCGGATCTTACCCAGCTTCAGGGCTCTCCGAGGAGATAACACCCCTACTGCTGCTCTGCGGGTCTCCGCATGGTCACTAAGGCAAAGTGAATACAAGGTTGCTCCTAGAGCTGTTCCTGGAGGTAGGAGAAGGCAAGGCTAGCTTTCTCCTCCCTGTGTGGTCTGTCTAGTGCTAATGGATTCGAACCCTTTGCATGGGTGCCCTGGGGGGTTTATATAGGCCTACCCCCCAGGGTTACAATGGTAAAACCGGCTGGGTGCGGGTCCCAGCCGTCTGTCTCTTAGTTGCCGTCTTCTCCGCCGACTCCTGGGGCCCGCCGACTGGTGGGTCCCGCTGACTGGCCCGGTACGGGGACGTCAGCCCTGATCCGCCGCGGGCGGGTCGCGCCGGCTGCAGATTACTGTAGTCGTGCTTCTAATGACGCGGGCTTGGTCATGGGGTCATGGCAACAGCGCTGCCGCCTGGCGGGCGATCACTGTTGCCATTCCCCCGTCGCGTCATGTTAATGGCGCGTGGGGCCCGTGGGAGGGGCCGGCCGACTCCTGGGGGCCGACTCCCAATGGGTCCGACTCTTGGCGCTCTCGCCGTCTTCAACACTCTTGCTGACTGGTAGGCCCCGCCGTCTTCGGGCCATACAGACAGGCCGTCATGGGTACAAGGCTCTGCCCCCAAGGGCTGATGTCAGGGCCGGCATGGCGACAGTGCCACGCCGGGCGGAGATCTCCGTGGGTACGGTGCACTGTGGCCATACCTGCCCTTAAATAACAGGGTGGTTGGAGTTGCAGGTCGACTTCCTTAGTCTGCCTCCTTGGAGTCGCCTCTGGGACTCGGCTTTATCTGGAGTCGCCTCTTGGACTCGGCTTTATCTAGAGTCGCCTCTTGGACTCGGCTTATCTGGAGTCGCCTCTTGGACTCGGCTCATTTGGAGTCGCCTTCTGGACTCGCGGGGCGCAGCCTGCCCCGTTGTCTTGAAAGGTTCTGGGACTCGGGTTGGCCTACCCGTGGCCCATAACTCCGACAGAGGGGCTGGTAGTGGAGTTACTTCTAACAAGTGGTGGGATAGGCTTACTAGACAAACGGAGGGCACGCCCGCAATATCAATAAGAGAGGAGATGGCTGCTTGTCTGTGCACGTTCGTGTGAGAGACGGGTCAGGAGGCATGCACGAATGATGAGGGGGGATGATATGGCTGTGGTAAGCAGACGTAACTACATAGGAAGATCAATCGCCCTTTGTTAGAGAAAGGAGAGACATAACTTGTGAGGTACGTCGATCGATGGGGGGGATAGTTAAAGTCGATCTAGGTATATGTTGGGAGATTGATCGGTATACATGCATGTGTGTGTTAGAAGAAAATGGGGCACGGGGAGAAGGATAGAGAGAGAGGGATGCATCTAGGAGGTGGTACGAGAGGAATACTATATCGAGGGGGAAGGAGTGTGCGAGTACGAGATCAATGAAAAGAGTGGTGGGAGTGAGGCATGGACGGTGATAAGAGAAGAGGGGAAGCTTGTGTTTGTGCTAGGCACACCTGGCTAGAGAGGCATATCGACCGATGTGTGCCGTAAAGAAGGAGCTGGCGGGCCTACACACATCGTGGGTAAACGACCTAAAGTGAAAAGACGAATTTGCGCGATGGAGCTAGAGAATGCTGAGCGAGGGTGAGAGGGATGCGGGCGTGTGCATGCACGAGAGAAAGTTAGCACTAGCTACAAAGATAAGAGGATTGTGTGGGTGTAGAAGACGACTCTAGATCATACTTCATTATAAAAAGCGAATTAGGATATTTGAAGAATTTATCATAGTGTTTTAAACCGATGCATGTGTGAATATATATAAAGGTGATACACATGGTGTGGTTATGAACATGTTATACTACATATAATATATTTTATCTCTACTCTTATAAAAAGACGGAGTTGTTGATGATGGTGTGCCTGCCATCCTGCAATATAGGCTGTCCGATTTATATCTAGCGGATAGGAAGGAAATTATGGCAATTTTGAGAAAAAAATACCCACACCCCTCTCCATATTTGCAAATTAGGCTTCCCCTTGATCATGTTGATGTTCTGTGGAACGCATGGGCATCTTGCTAGTACTACGTGTAATACATAGAACATTGATTATAATTTGGGCTAATGTGTGGCTTTTGCAGCTCATGTCTAAATACTTGTCATAATGTGGGGGCAGGGCACTATACTTTGTGTGATAAACACGATGTACATATGGAACATGGTTTAGATTATGAATATATAGTTAGTACACTGTTTAAGAATTCACCTGATTAATCAGTTAATGGGCCAGTTAATCGCTACTCACAACACGGCCGAATCGAATAACACCTATTCGCCGCATTAACTTGTCAGGCCGATTAATTGGCTAGTTAGACCGATTAATCAGTTGTCATGCCGATTAATCCCTGCTGGCACATTAACGAGTGGACAAACAAAGACCAATTTTTTGGCCCGTAACCCCTTCCATCCCCACCCCGCTCCTTAATAGCTAGGATTAATAATTTTATCTCCTCTCTATGCTTTTCATATGTGTACAGCAACATGTTTTGGTATACTACATAGCTGGGAGCATAAGAGTATGGTATAATACATAAAAAATCTAGATATATGTTGGCAAGTTCCTATTCAATCTATCGATTAATGCTCGACCAATTAATCTAGTTAATAGGCCGATTCACCAATTAATCCCTACTCCTAAACCGACCGAGCAGCTACCAGTTAACAATTTCTTGAACATCGGTTAGTACATCAAATGTACTATTATTTGGAATCAACATCAAGTGTATTCAAAAAATAGAATTCGAGTTCATGTAGTACACATAGTTCATATCTATCTCTATAGTAATCATGTGGTGTGTTATTAAGGTAATACACGAATGATGGTTGAAGTTGGCAACAATCATGATTGTAGATTCTTACTGAAATAGAGAAACGAATTAAAATTTAGTTCGAATTGCAGTGGTAGTATAGACATTTGGAATGCACTAAAATGTTGGTATGAGTAGGTTACATGCATTATACAGCAAGCGAAAAAATTTAATTGGACATAACATGGATTCATACTCCCTCCTTCCATCTATATAGGACGTAATGAGTTTTTTAAGACCGCCTTTGACTATTGACAAGATTAATAGTACATGACATGCACAATGTGAAAATTATATCATTGAAAGAACCTTTCACAGACGAATTTAATGGTGTGCTTTGTGTAAGTTGCATGTCATATATTATTTCTCTAATATTTGGTCAAAGTTAGCGTCCGAAAACGCATTAGGCCCTATATAGATGGAAGGAGGGAGTAGCTTTGAATGGCATTTGTATAGTAAAACGGGGCAAGACTCTCTCTTTGTGTGGTGTGAATAGTTTTATTTTTTTTATTTTCTTTATGATTGAGGGAAGTGCAAATTGATTTGGTACGTACAAGTACAATATTACTACACGTTAGGCTTGTCCCTAATATTCAACCCGTGCCTTGTTATATCCCGAAAATTCAGATATCGTGCTCCCAAAACTGGCGCCTTCACAACCCGCGCCTTGCTATCCCGAAATTACAACGCGCGGAAAACTCCCTCCAGCTGCCAAATCACGACATGCGAAATCCCCCTTCTAACCCTCAGACGAAAGGGCCTCTAGTTCAAATCGGTGGGGGTACTTTTGTAACACACCCTGCATTTTGGACAAGCGTGTCCCCAAGTCATGGTTCACCCCCTCCCATCGCCCCCTTTTTGCCATTTGAAATCCCAGGCCGCCATAACCTCTCCGCTCCAGCTATGAAACCCCACCCTCCTCCGTCCGCCACCTCATCGCTGCCCAGCCGGAGTCTCTTCCCCAATGATGTCATCCACCGCAACAGCTCGACGTCCCTCGTCCACCTCCCCGGATGAGGATCCGTCGTCCATCTCATCGTCCCGCTGGTTCAGCCACCCCGTCCTCTACCTCCAAGGAGTTGCTCTGACGATCGCCTCGTCTATCACAGCTGCTCCATCCCCACAGCGCCGCCTTAATCTGCTCCACCGGAACCTCAGCATCCTCACCAACTCCTCGGACAAAGCCGAGGCCTACTCGGCGCCACCAAAGAGGTTGTACACTCATCGCATCGCACCTTCTCCTTAACTCGACCTCCCGCCGCCGACGGTGCTCCATCCCGCACCCCAAGGAGCGGCTACCTTGAAGCCGGCGACGCGGGTGACATCTCCACGGCGGCTCTCCCCCAGTGCGAGGCCCCTTCGGCGACGGCGTCCATACCAGCCGGATCTGCTGCTGCTGCTCCAGCTCTCGCTCGGTCGCTTGCGCTGCTGCTACTGCTCCAGCTCTCGCTCGATTGCTCGCTCGCCCAGCTACTGCTGCTCCGGCTCTCTCTCGCTCGCTCGCGCTACTGCTGCTTCTCTCCCCCTCGCTCGTGCTGCTGCTCTGCTCCGATTTAGCTACACTTCAGTCGGCTGAATCAACTTTTGGGTTAGTCGATTTTCAGGGGGTTGGGGGGGGGGCTCGCCGGAGTTAAGGAAGAACCACCAGCAGCGGGGACGGGGGCTCGCCGGAGAGGTACCCCACTATCTATCTTAGGATTCATGGTGGGGGCGGGGGGCCTAGAGGGCTGGCCGGGGCGGCGGCAGACCGGCGGTGGGGAGTTGTTTTGGGGCGGCAAGGCAGCGCTGGGGCCGGCGGTTCTGCCGGTGGTGGATGGCGGCTCAGGGGGGTGCAGGTTGAAGATGAACTGTAGGCCCTCCCTAAACTACATGTCAAGTGCCTCTCTGCTACCATTGCGTTCAGTTTCGACAGTAACATTTAGATTCCATAGTAAATTTCAGTTTCGATAGTTAAGTTCAGAGTCAACAGTTTTTACCTCATCTGTTGTAGTCAGGTGGTTTTTGGTGATGTAAATTTTACATCTATTTTACATCATCTATTGGAGATGCTATTAGAATCCCACTTGATATTGACGATGTTTGTCTTGTGCTACTTCAGCCTTGACGTCTTACGGCTCACCGGAGTTGCTCCAACAATAGAACGATCAATCACAACAGAGCAGTGCCCTGGACACCGTCTACATATTCCTCAAATCTTCCTCCACACCTCCGACAGCCACCTCTGCCTCAACTGCTTCAGCGACCAACCCAATGATGTTGAGGTCGACACGGCTACGGCAAAGAGGTTGTACACTTGTTGCATCACTTATTACTATACATTCATGTCGATCCATTAGGGCTATTTTGGTTCAATGGAAAAACACAACAATAGGGGATTTTCCAATGGCACTCTACTATTCAATTATTCATGCATTTTGTTGAAAGGAATGAAGTAAAACATCCACCTGGACTTACTTTTCAAAATCATATGCATGAAAACAAGACCAAGTGCATTAGTGGCAGAATAACATTCTAACTGTACACGCTTTCATATGGTTTCACTTTATTTTGTCCATGTTTCTTTACATTCCTCAGCTCTTCCAATTCCTGTAAACCAAACACCCAAGTTAACAAAATCCTCGTTTACAAATGCTCTATTTACCATGTGCATTCCTATCCTATTCTGGTGTTTTTCCTATCCTTGTGTTTTTAGAATCATGCAAGCCAAATGAGCCCTTACAGAATTACTTCAGTTACAGGTAGGTGTCGAAGGGAACTTTGTGTGGTTTGTCCTGCTCCTGCCGCGATGTCGTCCACCTCACCTGAGCTGCTTCATCTACACAAGCATCCACTAAACCAGACATCACGACTCCTGGCCGTCTTTCGCCGCCTCAGATCTCCTTCCCTACCGCCGGCACCCACCGCAATAGCATCACCATCATCGACTCAGCAGATGAACCTGAGGAGTACACGGGTACACAAGAGAGGTTGCACTCTTTTGTTTCTACTTATGTTATGCATTGCTTAAAATTACCTACTACTTTATCGTCCTGTTCACCTCTTGGACTCCAAGTCAAGTCCAAATTAATGATCAAACTTGAGTTCTAAATTAGTTGTGGGGCACATATCGAGGAAGCAATGAATAGTATCTCTGTCTAATATCTGGTTCACCTAGGGTATGCCTATGTTGTTCATCTTGGGTGGGAAACAAATAGTAAAGCAATCATCATCTGTCTTTTTATTAAATTAAAGCAATCATCAGCCTGCTATCAGTTTTTTTGGATCCATCCACTGGTTGTTACCATCACTCTAAATTTCTGCATGCTCTCCTTACATAATCTCACCATATTTTTTCGTATGCATGTCAGATATTCTACACAGTCATGTTGAACATGTAGAGAAAAAGAGAAGAGTTTTGCACGGCAATACAATGTCATGCAGACATCGCTCCATGGTGGGTTCAATGGTAATCCATAGGAAGATATCTGTTATGAGGCGGATTCAGACGCCGCTGACCACTCCTGTTTACCCCCCAAGGTGTTTGCTCTACCTTGCCATGATGATGTTAGTCATATCATGCATATGTTGCCTTGTAGTGCCTACTTTTGACATCATATATGTCATCTTCTTAGTTTAGACATGTTCTGTAATGCCACCTGTTTAGTTTCTATATCATATATCAGAATTATGCAGTCTCATGTCTTTTAGCCAGCCATAATATATGTGAAATGTGCAATGACATCCTGCTTAACCAGGCATCATATATTTGAATGATATCTTGCCCACCCTTTTCTTCATTACATTCCCATTTGTCGACAATGTTTGTACATTAAACTACTCTTCCTGTGAATCAGCCATTTGGGTGGGAGATGGAAAAATCTAGAGTGAAAACAAGGTCTTCAGAGCAGACAGTGCTACCAGTCGAAGCAGATCTCTTGTTGGGTCCCGATAGCTCCTAAGAGATGGATTCAGAGACAGATGACCAGTCCTATTCCCCCACCGAGGTGTATGCTCTATCTTGGCATGGTTATACTGCTCATATCATGCATATGGTGTCTTGCATTGCATAGTTTAGACATCATACACACAATATTCAACACCATGTTCTTAGTTCAGACATCATATCGAATGCCCTCTGTTTAGCATATAAATCACATATGTGAATTAAATGATGCGATCCTGATTACTTAGATAACATGTAGGTGAATTATGTCATGCGATCCTGTTTAGTTATTCATCATATCTTTGATTTATGATGCTATGCTATCCAGTTTAGATAGACATCATATATGTGAAATTATGTCATGCTATCCGTTTTAGTTAAACAATATACATGTCAACTATTTCATGCCCTCTTTTTTCCACACTATCTATTGCATCTGTCTCTCATACAATGTTGTACATTCAACTATGTTTCCTGTTTATCAGCCATTTGAATTGGAGCGGGTGATGCCAGTATCTAGCGGAAACATGATCTTCAAATAAAACAGTGCTACCTCTTGGTGGAGATAGCACCCCGGTTGTACATGCACGAGAACCAGCCCTACCAACCCAAACTCTCGTAGATTGTACCCCTACTGCGATGGACATAGAACCAGCTTCACCCAATCTAACCCAACCCCAGCAGATAGTAACCCAGTTCCTGTTGACACAGCACCATCTCCACCATAGAGCTCCCAAACAAGAGCAGTTAGTAAGGCAGCTCCAGTGCCCCAAGGGCCAGTACTACCATGGCGAACCCCAACTCCACCAATTAGTACGCCTATTCCTGTGGAGGAAGCACAACTAGATAGTCATAGCTTAGCATCTATCGCATTTGATGTTGTTAAATCGTATGTGCATATCTTCCCATCTTGGAAATATTATACTAAAGATGAAGGAAAATGCCAGTTGCAGGTGTTTGTCCAGGAGTTATGTGTAAGTAATGTTATTCATGGCAATTACTTTGCTTTGTCCCATACATCCTACCTCCATGATGGTTATAATACAAAAAAATTCCCATTTTTCTCTATAGAGAAGGACCGATTTGGAAACTCAGGATGAGGTAACCTGTGCTAATACCTCTGCTATCTTCAAGAATGCTTGGTGGCAGTATCGGAATTACCTGAAGAAAACATACTTCACCGGCAAAGAAACTCATCAAATTCCCTTACGTTCTCCTGAGGCACATTTACTGGACGATGACTGGGAACGCCTTGTTCTGTACTGGTCCCGAACCAACAATGTAGTAAGGTCTATGAGCTCATTTTCTATTTTTAAGTACTATATTATTGCGTATTACTGTACTCTGTTCATGTAGAACAAGTGCCTAAACCTGAAGAACAATTGTTCTAATTTAAGATTCCATTGCTATCATAGTTCAAAAAAGCGCTAGGCGTTAATTGTGTGTTTTGCCACTGCCTTGCGCTTTACTGACCAAAGCGCATGCTTATGCGCAATTATGCACAGATTAAGCGTAGTTATGCGCAATGCAATTTGTCAACGCCTAGAGCCTAGGCACTCTTAAGCGCTCGCTTAGGCGCGCCTTTTTAAACTATGATTGGTATCGTGCATACTGATTTGCTCTTGTATCACTGTATTTACTCATACAAACTTATTTTTAAATTGAAGTATCCAATCGAAACTCCAATGACACGGCAGGTATGTTCATGCATGTTTCTTTAACAGGTTTGCTCTTATCAATAGCTCTGTTGATTTCAATTTCAATTGTGTATACAGTTGACTTCTCATATCATGCACATTACTAGCATCACAACAAAGCCAATAGTGTTGTTGTACATGTAGACCCGTGGTACCCATCTGAAATCTTATTGTGCCATGTAGTTTCCCATGCTTTGTATTCTTTCACGGCCGCTTTGTCTTGAACTGATATGATTTGAACCGTGTCTCTATTTTGATTTGGCAAGACAATGCAGTGACCATAGGACATAGATATATGTTTGTTTGATGCTTTTATTATGTACTAGTACTTGGCAATAGAATACTTGATAGTTTAATCATGTCCACCTTACTAATGAACTGGTTCACCGAAATGAGTTTCATATACTAGTACATGCTAAACCTGTTATGTGTCTGCTTGTTTCTTCTTTTAAAATGCTGACAGAATATTGGGGAAGAGTGCCTTATTAAGCAATGGTAAAGGAAGTAATGCAGACAAGGTTCAGGATAGTGACACATCCTTGTTTGTCTCCAACAAAGCAGCTAAAACAGCTAAGGAAGACTATCTTGAAGACAGTGAGACAACCCCAAAGTCATGTCTTGGTTTAGTGTTCGAGTTACTGGCCACTACCGCTTGCACAAGCTATTCAAACTCACTGTCTGAATCAGTTCGGTTTCTTGAGTCTCAACTACAAGCTGAAAGACATCGATCAGTTGTGCTGTGACAAGAAGCGGAAGGACTGCGGAAGTCCCTGGAGCATTCAGATGCATACTTTCTAGTGCAACAGCAAGTGTTGGAGGATTTTAGTGCCAAACAAGACAAAGCTAATAAGCTTGCTAAGCTTATTGCCAGCATGGTGGATACCCAGGATAATGTTTCTTGAGCCCTTCTGAAGTTGTTTCAGTTATGCTCTTGTTTTGCTGCCGCATTTATTTGCACTGGTGGCCAATTTTGACGGCCAGTGTATGTAATATGCTGCTTTGTTCCCTATATTTGCACTGGTGGCGAACTTTGATGCCCAGTGGATGTAATATGTGTAATAGCGGTAATAGGCTAGCGTTAATTGCTTGCTTATTTATTTCCTTATTGTCCTCTTTAGTTGTTTGCTTGTAGTCACTGCAGTTATTTTTCTGTGTTTTGCAAGTGGCCACAATAGCCTATTTTTGGTAACTAGGCCAAAATAATCATGGCAACACACGGACTGTTGTAACCATGGGCCTCTTGCGGGTTGTATCATCCATGGGCCTTCTACGGGCCGTAGGATCCATTGGCCTTTTATATGGGCCGTAGGATCCATGGGCCTTCTACGAGCCATACGATCCATGGGCCTTCTACCGGCCGTAGGATCCATGGGCCTTCTACGGGGCGTATAATCATTTCGCCAATCATGGGCCGTTCTATTCGTGGACCATAGCGGGCCGTTAATAGGCCGTATTTGATAACTCTATGAAAACAGCCCAACGGTTTTTTTGACATGAAAACGGCCCAACGTATTAACGGGCCACAAACGGGCCGACTGTAACGACAGGCTGAATTTGGCCCACAAGCAGAAAATGATAGTAATGGGCCGTAAGTAACCGAATGCTAGAAATGATCCCAAGAATAAATGGGCCGTGAGAAGGCCGAAAGATAACTTGGGCTGGAAACGGCCCAAAGGAATAATGGGCCGTTAATGGGTATAAAGTGATACACTGTTCATTACGGGCCAGTTTCACCATGGACCTTTAATGGGCCAAGAGTTACAAAGGGCCTCATATGGGCCGAAAGACGTCATGGGCCATACATGGGATGGAAGTTAAAACATGCTGGAATCATATTGGACGGCCCATATGAAGCTACTGGGCCTAATTTGGAGAGGTCGTAACGGGCCCTAGGTTAGCAGGCTGTAAATGGGCTATATGCGAACATGCCGTTAACAGGCTTTCCATGGGCCGGCCCGCCACCTTTTGACAAAGTCAAACAGGCCGGCCTTTTCATAGGAATGGGCCTCTGTTGGGCCGTGCCACGTGTCGACGTATCATAGGCGCCTTGGGTCCAATGAATGGATGACATTTGTCCCAACAGTGAGCCGACACGTGTTTCCTCCAACCAATGATGATTCTACACGTGGAAAATCCCCATTGGTCGGGGTTGTTAACGGGTTACCGGATCCAAAACCGGACCCGATAGCTTAACGGCGTTCCATTACGGTGGATGCCATGTGTCGGTCACCCTTGATGAAAGCACTTCTGTGATGCGTGATTTATCGTCATGGAAGTGGACACTTCCGTGATGATAATTTTGGTAGTGTCATGGAACACTTCTATGACAGAACAGGTATGACTATCTAGATTCTGTCATAAAATCATCATGGATGTACATGCATGACAAAAAACATGACCTACTGTGACAAACACGTATCATCACGGAAGTGTATTTTTTGTAGTGATAGTCCTATCAACATACAACTAACCCCATGGTGTGACCCATGCGCGCGCTCATATGATGGGCACCAAAGGACAGCAACATAAGCACAAGCAAATTAAGCCAATCATAGCAATTCACCAATTACCGATAGGACAACGAAAATCTACTCAGACATCATAGGATGGCAACACATCATTGGATAATAATATGAAGCGTAAAGCACCATGTTCAAGTAGAGGATACAGCGGGTTGTGGGAGAGTGGACCACAATAGATAGATGGGGGAAGGAGATGGAGATGTTGGTGAAGATGACGGAGGTGTTGGTGTAGATTGCGGTGATGATGATGGCCCCGGCAGCGTTCCGGCGCCACCGGGAGAGAGGGGGAGAGAGCCCCCCTCCTTTTCCTTCTTCCTTGGCCTTCTCCCTAGGTGGGAGAAGGGTTCTCCCTCTGGTCCTTGGTCTCCATGGCATGGGAGGGGCGAGAGCCCCTCCAAAATTGGATATGTCTCTCTGTCTCTCTCTATTTCTGTGCTCTCGGATTCTGCCCTTTCACCGTTTCTTAAATTCCCGGAGATCCGTAACTCCGATTGGGCTGAAATTTGGACACAATTTTTACCCGGGTATTGGCTTTCTTGCGGCGAAAGAAGGGAACCAACCACCATACGGAGTGTCCACGAGGGCCCAAGGCGCGCCTGACCCCCTGGGGCGCGCCCCTCACCCTCGTGGGCCCCTCGGGCATCGTCTCGCGTTAATTCCACTTCCCAAAATTCACATATATTCCAATAAAAATCTCCGTCAGTTTTTATCCTGTTTGGACTCCGTTTGATATGGATTTTCTGCAAAACAAAAAACATGCAACAAACAGGAACTGGCACTGGGCACTAGATCAATATGTTAGTCCCAAAAATAGTATAAAAAGTTGCCAAAAGTATATGAAAGTTGTATAATATTGTCATGAAACAATCAAAAATTATAGATACGACGGAGACGTATCAGCATCCCCAAGCTTAATTCCTGCTCGTCCTCGAGTAGGTAAATGATAAAAAAGATGATTTTTGATGTGAAATGCTACCTAGAATAATCTTGATCATGTAATCTAATCATGGCATGAATATTAAGACATGAGTGATTCAAAGCAATAGTTTATCATTTGACATTAAGACAATATAATACTTCAAGCATACTAACCAAGCAATTATGTCTTATCAAAATAACATAGCCAAGGAAAGCTTATCCCTAAAAAATCATATTGTTTGGCCATGCTTCATTTCGTGACACAAAATGCTCCCATCATGCACAACCCCGATGACAAGCCAAGCAATTGTTTCATACTTAGCCTTTTCAAACCTTTTCAACTTTCACGCAATATATGAGCGCGAGCCATGGACATAGCACTATGGGTGGAATAGAATGTGATGATGGAGGTTGTGTGAGAAGACAAAAAATGAGAAAGTCTCACATTGATGCGGCTAATCAACGGGCTGTGGACATGCCCATCAATTGATGTCAATGCGAGGAGTAGGGATTGCCATGCAACGGATGCACTAGAGCTATAAGTGTATGAAAGCTCAAACTGGAAACTAAGTGGGTGTGCATCCAACTTGCTTGCTCATGAAGACCTCGAGCATTTGAGGAAGCCCATCATCAGAATATACAAGCCAAGTTCTATAATGAAAATTCCCACTAGTATATGAAAGTGATAACTCAAGAGACTCTCTATATGAAGAACATGGTGCTACTCTGAAGCACAAGTGTGGTAAAAGTATAGTAACATTGTCCCTTCTCTCTTTTTCTCTCATTTTTTTTGTTTTTTTGTTTTTTTTTGTTTTTTTTGTTTTGGTGGGATTCTTTGGCCTCTCCTTTTTATTTGGGCTTCTTTGGCCTCTTTTATTTTTTTTTAAGTCCGGAGTCTCATCCCGACTTGTGTGGGAATCATAGTCTCCATCATCCTTTCCTCACTGGGGCAATGCTCTAATAATGATGATCATCACACTTTTATTTACTTACAACTCAATATTACAACTCAATTTCTAGAATAAAGTACGACTCTATATGAATGCCTCCGGCGGTGTACCGGGATGTGCAATGATCTAGCGTAGCAAAGATATCAAAAAACAGACAAGCCATGAAAATATCATGCTAGCTATCTTACGATCATGCAAAGCAATATGACAATGAATGCTCAAGTCATGTATACGATGATGGAAGTTGCATGGCAATATATCTGGGAATGGCTATGGAAATGTCATAATAGGTAGGTATGGTGGCTGTTTTGAGGAAGATATAAGGAGGCTTATGTGTGATAAAGCGTATCATATCACGGGGTTTGGATGCACCGGCGAAGTTTGCACCAACTCTCGAGGTGATAAAGGGCAATGCACGGTACCGAAGATGCTAGCAATGATGGAAGGGTGAGAGTTCGTATAATCCATGGACTCAACATTAGTCATAGAGAACTCACATACTTACTGCAAAAATCTACAAGTCATCAAAACCAAGCACTATGCAGATGCTCCTAGAGGGATAGATTGGTAGGAAAAGACCATTTCTACCTCTTGAGCACTGTGTTGGTTTTCCCTTGAAGAGGAAAGGGTGATGCAGTAAACTAGCGTAAGTATTTCCCTCAGTTTTTGAGAACCAAGGTATCAATCTAGTAGGAGACCACGCGCGAGTCCCTCGTACCTACACAAACAAATAAGAACCTTGCAACCAACGCGATAAAGGGGTTGTCAATCCCTTCATGCCCACTTGTAAAAGTGAGATCTGATAGAGATGATAAGATAATATTTTTGGTAATTTTATGATAAAGATTAAAAGTAAAGATTGCAAAATAAATGGTGCCAGAAATAGCTAGTTGTTGGGAGATTAATATGATGGAAAAATAGACCCGGGGGCCATAGGTTTCACTAGTGGCTTCTCTCAAGATAGCATAAGTATTACAATGGGTGAACAAATTACTGTCGAGCAATTGATATAAAAGTGCATAATTATGAGAATATCTAGGCATGATCATGTATATAGGCATTTGTCCACATCAAGGAATTTGTCTATTAATCATCTGCAAAAATAATCAACTAAATAGCACTCTCCAGTAAAAAGTTGTAGCTAATCAGTTTCTGTTTTTTACAGCAAGATCATATAAACTTCACCCAAGTCTTCCCAAAGGTTCTACTTGGCACAAACACTAATTAAAACATAAAAAAATCTAACCAGAGGCTAGATCAAATATTTATTGCTAAATAGGAACAAAAATAAAATTGGGTTGCCTCCCAACAAGCGCTATCGTTTAACGCCCCTAGCTAGGCATAAAGACAAGGATATATCTAGGTATTGCCATCTTTGGTTTGCAATCCATAAGTGGCTCTCATAATAGATTCATAAGGTAATTTTATCTTCTTTCTAGGAAAGTGTTCCATGCCTTTCCTCAACGGAAATTGGAATCTAATATTCCCTTCTTTCATATCAATACTTGCACAAATCGTTCTAAGGAAAGGTCTACCAAGAATAATAGGACATGAAGGATTGGAATCTATATCAAGAACAATGAAATCTACGGGCACATAGTTACTATTTGCAACAATAAGAACAGCATTAATTCTTCCCATAGGTTTCTTAATGGTGGAATCCGCAAGGTGCAAGTTTAAAGAACAATCATCAAATTCACGGAAACCTAACACATCACACAAAGTTTTTGGAATCATGGAAACACTATCACCCAAATCACACAAAGCATAGCATTCATGATCTTTAATTTTAATTTTTATAGTAGATTACCACTCATCATAAAGTTTTCTAGGGATAGAAACATCCAATTCAAGCTTTTCTTCATAAGATTGCATTAAAGCATCAACGATATGTTTGGTAAAAGTTTTATTTTGACTATAAGCATGAGGAGAATTTAGCACGGATTGCAACAAAGAGATACAATCTATTAAAGAACAATTATCATAATTAAACTCCTTGAAATCCAAGATAGTGGGTTCATTGCTATCTAAAGTTTTGACCTCTTCAATCCCACTTTTACCAATTTTTGCATCAAGATCTAAAAACTCCGAATCATTGGGAGGCCTTTTAACTAAAGTTGACTCATCTTCAGTCCCATAATTATCAAGATTCATATTGCAAAACAAAGATTTAATAGGAGACACATCAATCACTTTTAGATGTTCATCATTATTATCATGGAAACTAGAAGAACATGCTTTAACAAAGCAATCTTTTTTAGCACGCATCCTAGCGGTTCTTTCTTTGCACTCATCAATGGAAATTCTCATGGCTTTGAGAGACTCATTGATATCATGCTTAGGTGGAATAGATCTAAGTTTCAAAGAATCGACATCAAGAGAAATTCTATCCACGTTCCTAGCCAACTCATCAACCTTAAGCAATTTTTCTTCAAGCAAAGCATTAAAATTCTTTTGTGAATTCATAAACTCTTTAACACTAGTCTCAAAATCAGAGGGCAACTTATTAAAATTTCCATAAGAATTGTTGTAGGAATTACCATAATTATTAGAGGAATTACTAGGGAACGGCCTAGGATTAAAGTTTCCTCTATACGCGTTGTTACCAAAAGTATTCCTACCAACAAAATTCACATCCATAGATTCATTATTATTCTCAATCAAAGTATACAAAGGCATATCATTAGGATCAGAAGAAACACTCTTATTAGCAAACAATTTCATAAGTTCATTCATCTTTCCACTCAAGACATTAATTTCTTCTATCGCATGTACCTTTTTACTAGTAGATCTTTCGGTGTGCCATTGAGAATATTAACCATAATATTATCTAGGAGTTTAGTAGCTTCTCCTAAAGTGATTTCCATAAAAGTGCCTACCACGGCCGAATCTAAAAGATTTCTAGAAGCAAAATTCAATCCGGCATAAAATTTTTGTATAATCATCCATAAATACAAACCATGTGTAGGGCAATTACGTATCATTAATTTCATTCTCTCCCAAGCTTGTGCAATATGTTCATGATCAAGTTGCTTAAAATTCATAATATCATTTCTAAGAGAGATGATCTTAGCGGGAGGAAAATACTTAGAGATAAAAGCATCTTTGCACTTATTCCAAGAATCAATACTATTTTGAGGCAAAGACGAAAACCAAGTTTTAGCGTGATCTCTAAGTGAAAAAGGAAATAGCTTCAACTTAACAATATCACTATCCACATCTTTCTTCTTTTGCATATCACACAAATCAACAAAGCTGTTTAGATGAGTAGCGGCATCTTCACTAGGAAGGTCGGCAAATTGATCTTTCATGACAAGATTCAACAGGGCGGCATTAATTTCACAAGATTCAGCATCGATAAGAGGAGCAATCGGAGTGCTAAGAAAATCATTATTGTTGGTATTGGAAAAATCACACAGTTTAGTATTATCTTGAGCCATCATGATAAGCAAGCGATCCAACACACAAACACACAAGAAGCAAGCGAAAAAAGAGGCGAACAGAAAGAGAGGGCGAATAAAACGGCAAGGGTGAAGTTGGGGAGAGGAAAATGAGAGGCAAATGGCAAATAATGTAATGCGAGGGATAAGAGTTTGTGATGGGTACTTGGTATGTCTTGACTTGTGCGTAGACTCCCTGGCAACGGCGCCAGAAATCCATCTTGCTACCTCTTGAGCACTGTGTTGGTTTTCCCTTGAAGAGGAAAGGGTGATGCAGTAAAGTAGCATAAGTATTTCCCTCAGTTTTTGAGAACCAAGGTATCAATCTAGTAGGAGACCATGCGCGAGTCCCTCGTACCTACACAAACAAATAAGAACCTTGCAACCAACGCGATAAAGGGGTTGTCAATCCCTTCACGACCACTTGCAAAAGTGAGATCTGATAGAGATGATAACATAATATTTTTGGTATTTTTATGATAAAGATTAAAAGTAAAGATTGCAAAATAAACGGTGCCAGAAATAGCTAGTTGTCGGGAGATTAATACGATAGAAAAATAGACCCGGGGGCCATAGGTTTCAATAGTGGCTTCTCTCAAGATAGCATAAGTATTACGGTGGGTGAAAAAATTACTGTCGAGCAATTGATAGAAAAGTGCATAATTATGATAATATCTAGGCATGATCATGTATATAGGCATCACGTCCGTGACAAGTAGACCGACTCCTGCCTGCATCTACTACTATTACTCCACACATCGACCGCTATCCAGCATGCATCTAGAGTATTAAGTTCATAAGAACAGAGTAACACATTAGGTAAGATGACATGATGTGGAGGGATAAACTCAAGCAATATGACATAAACCCATCTTTTTATCCTCAATGGCAACAATACAATATGTGTCGTTTCCCCTTCTGTCACTAGGATCGAGCAACACAAGATTGAACCCAAAGCTAAGCACTTCTCCCATTGCAAGAAAGGTCAATCTAGTAGGCCAAACCAAACTGATAATTCGAAGAAACTTGCAAAGATAACCAATCATACATAAAAGAATTCAGAGGAGATTCAAATATTGTTCATAGATAATCTTGATCATAAACCCACAATTCATCTGATCTCGACAAACACACCGCAAAAAGAGTTACATCGAATAGATCTCCAAGAAGATCAAGGAGAACTTTGTATTGAGATCCAAAGAGAGAGAAGAAGCCATCTAGCTAATAACTATGGACCCGATGGTCTGAGGTAAACTACTCACACATCATCGGAGAGGCTATGGTGTTGATGTAGAAGCCCTCCGTGATCGATGCCCCCTCCGGCAGAGCATCGGAAAAGGCCCCAAGATGGGATATCGCGGGTACAGAAGGTTGCGGTGGTGGAAATAGGTTTTCGTGGTGCTCCTCGATGTTTTCAGGGTATATGAGTATATATAGGCGAAGGAAGTCGGTCACGAGAGCCACAAGGGGCCCACGAGGGTGGGGGCGCGCCCAGGGGGCAGGCACGCCTCCCTACCTCGTGGCCTTCTCGGTTGTTTATTTACGTCCACTCCAGGATCACGTTTATTCTAAAAATCACATTCCCGAAGGTTTCATTCCGTTTGGATTCCGTTTGATATTCCTTTTCCGCGAAACACTGAAATAGGCAAAAAGACAACAATTTGCATTAGGCCTTGGGTTAGTAGGTTAGTCCCAAAAATAATATAAAAGTGCATAATAAAGCCCATTAAACATCCAAAACAGAATATATAATAGCATGGAACAATCAAAAATAATAGATACATTGGAGACGTGTCAACCATCGCTCGTCCCCGACCGCCACTCATAAGGAAAGCAATCAAAGAACACCCCATGCTTCAAATTTGTCACACAACATTTACCATACGTGCATGCTATGGGACTTTCAATACTCAACACAAGTATTTCTCAATTCCACAATTACCCAACTAGCACGACTGACGACTCTAATATCACCATCAAACATATCATATTCAGTGATCTACAAGTTTTATGTAGGATTTTATGACTAACCATGTGAACGACCAATTCCTGCCATCTCTCTAAATAGATATAAGTGAGGCAAGAGAGTTTAATTCTTTCTACAAAAGATATGCCCATGCTCTAACAAATATAAGTGAAGCAAAAGAGCATTCTACAAATGGCGGTTTTCTATGTGAAGAGAAACAGGCAATCCAAACTTCAAATGATATAAGTGAAGCACATGAAGCATTCTATAAAGCCATACTCAAAAGATATAAGTGAAGTGCAAAGAGCATTCTATAAATCAACCAAGGACTATCTCATACCAGCATGGTGCACCAAAGAAAAGTGAAAACTAAATGCAAAAGACGCTCCAAGATTTGCACATATCACATGAACAAAACGAATCCGAAAACATACCAATACTTGTTGAAGAAAGATGGGATGCCTTCCGGGGCATCCCCAAGCTTAGACGCTTGAGTCTCCTTGAATATTTACTCGGGGTGCCTTGGGAATCCCCAAGCTTGAGCTCTTGCCTCTCCTACTTCTCCTCACATTGAGACATCCTCGATCTTCGAACACTTCATCCACACAAAACTCAACAGAAAGCTCGGTAAGATCCGTTAGTATAATAAAGCAAATCACTACTCTAAGTACTGTTGCAAACCAATTCATATTTTGTTTTTGCATTGTAGCTACTGTAATATAGCTTTTCCATGGCTTAATCCGCTGATATAAATTGATGGTTTCATCAAAACAAGCAAACTATGCATCAAAAACAGAATCTGTCTTAAACAGGACAGTCTGTAGTAATCTGAACATTCACCATACTTATGGTACTCCAAAAATTCTGAAACAATTAGAAAAATAAAAAATTTGTATAGAAAGACAGTGCAAAAAGTTTCAGAACCGTTTGACGTTCCAGTAAAAAATGTAAAATCGTGCACTACAGCCAAAGTTTCTGTTCTGCACTGCACAAACCAACAAGCAATGTAAACATCCTAAAGGCAAATCTTGGCACATTATTTTTATTTCTAAACTTTATAAAAGCACATAACAGAAATAAATGACTCTCTAAAACTTCCGGGTTGTCTCCCTGGCAGCGCTTTCTTTAAAGCCATTAAGCTAGCATAAAGTGCTCAAGTAATGGATCCACCCGGATCCCAAGGTATATCAAAGCCAATTTTAATTAACAATGATTTGTGATTTAGAAGTGAGCACAAATTAACATATATCATGTAATTACAAAGTCTAACTCTCTTCCTATGCATCGGCATGTCATAAAAAAACAATTCATGCACACGTAGTAAAGGCCAACGCATAGTATAAACAGTTTCTTGCAATTTTATCATATTGGAAACATGGAGAGGCAGAGATGTAGTTCCTCTTTCATAATAATTGCAAGTAGGACACTACCAAAAAAATACACTTCCGTGATGATACGTGCTTGTCATAGTAGGTCGCGTTTTTTGTCATGCATGTACATCCATGACAAATTTATGACAGAATCAAGATAGTCATACCTGTGTTGTCGTAGAAGTGTTCCATGACATTACCAAAATTATCATCACGGAAGTGTCCACTTCCATGATGATAAATCGTGCGTCACGGAAGTGCTTTCGTCAAGGGTGACCGACACGTGGCATCCACCATAACGGAATGTCGTTAAGCTATCGGGTCGGGTTTTGGATCCAATAACCCATTAACAACCCCAACCAATGGGGATTTTCCACGTGTAAAATCATCATTGGCTGGAGGAAACATGTGTCGGCTCACCGTTGGGACAGATGTCATCCCCTCATTGGACAGAAGGCGCCTATGATACGTCGACACGTGGCATGGCCCAACAGAGGCCCATTCCTGTGAAAAGGCCGGCCCGTTTGACTTGGTCAAAAGGTGGCGGGCCGGCCCATGTAAAGCATGTTAACGTCATGTTCGCATATAGCCCATTTATAGCCCGCTAACCCAAGGCCCGTTACGCTCTATCCAAATTAGGCCCAGTAGCGCCATCTAGGCCATCCAATATGATTCCAGCCTATTTTCACTTCTGGCCCATGTATGGCCCATGACGTCTTTCGGCCCATACGAGGCCCTATGTAACTCTTGGCCTATTAACGGCCCGTGGTGAAACTGGCCCATAATGAACAGTGTATTATTTTACACCCATTAATGGCCCGTGGTGAAACTGGCCCGTAATGAACAGTGTATCACTTTATACCCATTAAGGGCCCGTTATTCCGTTGGGCCGTTTCCAGCCCATGTTATCTTTCGACCTTCTCAGAGCCCATTTATTCTTGGGCTCATTTCCAGCATTCATTTACTTATGGCCCGTTACTGTCATTTTCTACTTATGGGCCAAATTCAGCCCGTGGTTACAGTCGGCCCGTTTGTGGTCCATTAACACGTTGGGCCGTTTTCATAGCGTCATGAAATACGGCCTATTAACAATGGCCCATTATGGTCGGCCCATGAACGGACAATTCCAACTCTAGCCCGTTTACAGCCATAATGCGGCCTGTTATTGGCCCATGTTTGGCCAATCGATCATACTGCCCGTATAAGACCCATTAATGATACGGCCCATAGAAGGCCCATTGTTTCTGCGGCCCGTAGAAGGCCCATTGTTTCTACGGCCCGTAGAAGGCCCACTGTTTCTACGGCCCGTAGAAGGCCCACTATTTCTACGGCCCGTAGGTCCAGTGTCACTACAGTAAATATTAGCCCATGGTTATCGTGGCCTAGTTTTAAAAAATAGGTTATTGCAGCCACTAGCAAACCGCAGAAAAAGAACTGCACTGACTACAAGCAAACAAATAAACAAGAAAACAAGGAAATAAATAAGCAAGCAACTTACACTAGGCTATCACGGCTATTACACATATTACATCCACTGGGCATCAAAGTTCGCCACCAGTGCAAATATAGGCAACACAGCACCATATAAATGCCGCGGCAAAACAAGTCCAGAACTAAAACCACTTCAGAAGAGCTCAAGAAACAATATCCTGGGTACCCATAATGCTGGCAAGATGCTTAGAAAGCTTATTAACTTTCTCTTGTTTGGCGCTTAAGTCCTCCAGCGCTTGCTGTTGCACCAGAAAGTATGCATCTGAATTCTGCAGGGACTTCCTCAGTCCTTCGGCTTCCTGTCACATAACATCTAATCGATGTCTTTCAACTTGAAGTTCAGACTCAAGAAGCCGAACTAATTCAGGCAACGAGTTCGAAGAGCTGGTGCCAGCAGTGGTAGCCAGTAACTCGAACACTACATCAAGACAGGACTTTGGGGTTGTCTCAGTGTCCTCAATATAGTTTTTATCAGCTTTCTTGGAGACCAACAGGGATGTCTCACTATCTTGAACCTTATCTGCATTACTTCCTTTACCATTGCATAATAGGGTACTCTTCTCCAATATTTTATCCGCCTTCTAAAAGAGAAACAAACAAACACATCTCAGGTTTACAATGTAGTATATGAAACTCATTTTGGTAAACCGGTTCATTAGTAAGGTGGACAGCATAACAACATGAAATAAACATATATCTATGTAGTATGGTCACTGTATGGTCTATATCATTCTAGTTTATGTTGCCAAATCAAGATAGATAGAGTTCGAATCATATTTATTAAAGACAAAGGAGCATAGACAGAATATAAGTGTGGGAAACTACACAGCAATAACAACACTTGTAATGTGCATGGCATGAGAACATAACTGTTTATTCAATTGAAACTGAAATCAATATAGAGCAAGTTACAACAGCAAACAGCCAAACATGTTGAAGAAACAGGTTTAAAACATACCTGTTGTGCCATTGGAGTTTCAATTGCATCCTTCAAATTTGCAATTGGTTGGTATCAGTAAATACAGTGATGCAAGAGCAAAGTAGTATGAACCATAGCTACGGAACCTGGCCTGAGAACAATTCTTCTTCTGCTTTAAGCGTTGACTTCAGGTTCGGAGTGGTGGTCCTTGTGACTTGGGCACTGTAGTTGCCTTACTAACTGCTCGCGTTTGGGTGCTCTGTGGTGGAGACGGTGTTGTGTCAACGGGAACTGGGTGTCTATCTGCTGGGGTTGGGGTTAGAAGGGGTGTAGCTGGTTCTCTGTCCAACTGGGTAGGGGTACAATCTGCATGAGTGTGGGTTATGTGTGGTGGGGCTGATTCTTGGGCAAGTACAACCGTGGTTCTATCTGCATCGGCAGGTAGCACGATTTTTTCTGAAGACCGTGTTTTACTCCCATAGATACTGCCATCACTCCCTCCAATTGAAATGGCTAATAAACAAGAAAAGTAATTGAATGTACAGACATTGTAAGATAGACATGTGCAATGGATAGTAGGGAAGAAAACAGGGCATGAAATAATTCACATTTATGTTGTCTAAGCAAACAGAATAGCAGGACATAATTTCACATATATGATGGCTAATTAAACAGGATAGCATGACACAATTTCACATGTATGATGGCTAACTAAACAGGATAGAATGACATACTTCAAAATATGATGACTATGTAAACAGGATGACATGATATAACTATACGATGTGTCTATTAAAGTGGTTGGCATGCCATAAATCACAAACATGCCGTCTATGGAAACATGATGGCATGATATAATTCACGGATAGAATGACATAATTTAAAATATTATGACTATGTAAACAGGATGAGATGATATAACTATATTATGTCTTTAGAAAATGGGTTGGCATGCCATAATTCAGATACATGTTGTCTATGTAAACATCATGGCATGAAATAATTCAAATATATGATTTATATACTAAGGAAGTGAGCAGAAGGCAATTGCATATATAATGTGTCAACTAAGGAGATGGCATTCAATATTGTGTATATGATGTAAAAACTAAGCATTGCAATACAACATATGCACTACATCATAACACCGTTCATATGTCACTTCAATTTTAGAGTAATTAGTCGTCAACCCGTGCTACGGCACAGGCTAGTACTATATCAACAGAAAATTTGCGGTATCATCTTCATTTTACAATGTAATATAGCATAATTCATATGTAAAGTTCAGACGGATGGAAGTTACTTTGTTTGCACCTTAGGGAGATAATTATCGTCTTTTTCAGAAAAAAATTCATTGAATATTTGTCATGTTTTCCTATTACAGAAATTTTCCTCTTCTGGTGTCCCTTATTATTTCAGAAATAACCAATCTCGAATAAAAAATTAATCAAGTCTCATCATGAAAATAATGATAATTCTAGTAAAATTTTAGATCCCAAATTTTACGGAAAAAACATATATAAGCGTAACTCAGTAAAATTTATGATTATCTTAATATATGCACTCATAGAAATCAATCTGGGCTTACACATAGTATAAAAAATCTTTAAGATTAAATTTGATGAAGTATTGGAATATATATATTCAACACTTGGAAGAATCATGCAAACTCATGCTCCAAGAAAAAAATATAGTTCACCACTCATTTATTCATCATGATTATAGTAGATTAAAAAGAAAGAGATGTACCATTTATAAGTTATATGTGCATTTTGGAACGAACCATATATACATGCAAATTGGACAACAACAGACGCACCCTTCATGCAAGTTTAGTAGTAGCACATTGACCGATCTGCATGCATGATCAATACTTCGCATTGGGAGACATCAGATATAACCGACGCGTCACATTTGGAGACACTGGATGTGGCTGGCACCCGGTGTCGTACAGGAGGACGTTATTGGCGATGTTGATCAAGGTTGTCTATTCTTATGTGCCTTAATTCTCATTGCTTCTGCTTTCATGCTTCCAGGAATAACTGAGGCATATATCAATCGATTTCTTTTACAATCGGCATGACTCCTTGATGTTAAAGAACCATGTATGTACGTACTCAGGTTATTTCCAACTACCCGAGAACCGCTCATGAGTAGTAAGCAACATCATCGATGTTTGATGGACAATGACAATGGTGATTTCCATGGTTGAGAAACATGATCATAGCAGGTCAGCAAGAGAAGATGGATTGAACTATTCCAGCGGTTTATGGAACACTAAGGGCAGCGTCGATGGCCTGAAGAACAGACGGCATGTCAAAGTGGAGGATTAGGAAAAGCGGTGATAGGGACTCTAGATGATGCGCCATCAGGACGGGCGGCGAACTGAAGAATGATTTTTGCGGCAGCATGCGGATTTTTTTTTATTTCTTTGGGTTCGAAATCAATCAGGAGAGTTTTTTGAATGGAAATCAATGGGGAGAGCTGATGAGACATATGTATGGCTTTCCTTGGGAGAACATGATAGGACCCTGTACTTTGTTTTTTGAGACGGGATGCTGCACTTTTTTTTGTCAAGACGCGGTTCATATTTTCTTTTGACATATTATTAGATCGAGTCACGTGTGGGTGATTTATTTCAAGAAACGAAACGTGCTTCTGGGATGCATGATACGACGCCGTATCTTTTTTTTGACGGGACGCTATACACTGTTTTGTATTTACGGGACGCTTTTCATCTTTTTTTAGTCGTTCATTTTTCCTTTTGACAGATTAGATGTTGTCACGTGTGGGTTATTTTTGTCAACAAAGGAAACGTGTTTTTGGGAGAACATGCATGATAGGACTTTGTACATCTTTTTTTTACAGGATGTTGTACACTTCTTTTTTACAGGGTGTTGTTTATCTTTTTTTAGTCGTTCATCTTTTCTTTAGGTGGATTGGATCGAGTCACACATATGTATCTTATTTTACGCAGCAAATCATTTTATTCATGGACGTGCCTTTGCGGGCAATTAGTAGCATCATTGAGTTTTCCCCTTTTTCCATTGGATTGGGCTCTTCATGGTTGGAGGCTTCCTTTTTTATAGGAAATAGATGGATGTTTTTTCTTTTTGTTTCACTAAGGATGGGCGTGTCATATGCCCTTTTTATGGGATGGCGGGACCATCTATGTTATGTATGTTTTCCTTTTATTCTGAATGTATATTCTACAATCCAACGATGAGATTAATATTAATGATGTGGATTAATGAGGGAAGCATCGAAAGACCAAGGGTAGCACGACTCCTATATGCGGCTATGTCTCATACTTCATCCAGCGGCTACGTATACATCAGATACTAATCGGTTGGTCAAATTTATTAGAATTGACGTGGTGAAGACCCCTCACGTATGTCAAATCTAGGACACATAACGCTCGGTTTTTTTCTAGGAGAGATGCCGCTCAGTTTTTTTATTTAGATTAGAGAAAACAGGGAGAGACCAAGAGGAAGACAACTCTTGTACGTGGGAAGGATATAGCAAGCCTCTTTTTTCATCGAACGGCTGGAAAAATACATCATATATTAATCGAATGGTTAATACTTCTTAATTTGAGGATTAACGTGAGGCCCCGTATGGTGCCTCCAATTAGTAAATATAAGATATAACCCTGCCAAGTTTGAGCATACACCTCAGGGGGATAATAGGACTGGTCATCTGCCTCTGAATCCTCCTCTGAAGAGTTATCTGTAACCAGCATGATATCTGCTTCAGCAGGTAGCATTGTCTGCTCTGAAGACCTTGTTTTCACTCCAGATTTCTCCATCATCAATTCAAATGGTTGATGCACAGGAAGAGCAGTTGAATATACAAACATTGTCGACAAAAGCAATGAGAAATACAAAAAAAGGACGGCATGATATAATTCACATATATGACGCTTGCCTAAACAGCATGGCATTGCATAATTCACATACATAATGCCTTGCAACAAGATAACATTGCACAATTCACATATATAATGTCTTGCAACAAGATGGCATTGCATAATTCACATATATGGTAATTAGACACTAAACAGGTGGCATTCACACAAAGCATGTCTAAAATAAGCAAATAAACATAGCAATGCAAGATACCATACGCACGATATGAGTAACATAACCCTGCCAAGTTAGGGCATGCACCTCAGGGGGGGAAATATGACTGGTCATCTATCTCTGAATCCTCCTCTGAAGAGCTATCGGTAACCAGCAAGACATGCGCTTCGTCAGATAGCATTGTCTGCTCTGAAGACCTTGTTTCCACTCTAGATTTTTCCATGACCGTGCCTAATGGCTGATGCACAGGAAGAGTAATTCAATGTACTAAAATTGTTGACAAATTTAACGCATAATAAAAAATTATGGCATGATATAATTCACATATAAGATGACTGACTAACCAGGGTGGCATTGCAAAATTCACTTATATGATGCCTGGCTAGACAAGATGGCATTGCATGATTCACATATACGATAAAGAAACTAAACAGATGGCATTGACACAAAGCATGTCTAAACTAAGCAGATGACATCTTTAATGTATACAGTAAGCAATGCAAGGCACCATATGCATGATGTTACCAACATCAGCATGCTAAGTTAGAGCGAAGACCTCATGGGGTAAATAGGAGTGGTCTTCTCCTTCTGAATCCCCCTCAGAACAGTTATCTTCCTCTTGATTACGATCCGAAATGGGTGGAGGGGGGCTGCCTTTGCGCCCACCATGGAACGACGTCTGCATGAAATTTTATTGCCACGCAAGGCTCGTCTCTTTTGCTCTACATGATCAGTTCCATTGTGTACAATAACTGGCATGCATAGGAATAAAACATAGTGAGATTATGTAAGGAGTGCATGCACAAATCCAGAGTGATGGTAGCAAACTGTGGATAGACCCAAAACCAATGATAGCAGGCAGATAATAGCTTTAGTTAAAAAATACAGATAATGGCTCCTTTAATGTTTGTTTGCACCCAACATGAAACTCATAGTAGACACCGGAGATTAACCAGATAGTAGACAGATAGTACTGATTGCTGCCCCAATATGTACCCCACAACCATTTAAAAACTCAAGTTTCAGCATTAGTTTGGACCTGACTCGGAGTCTAATAGGTGAACACGACGATAATGTAGCATGTCATCATATTAAGCGACGCATAACGTAAGCAGACACGGAAGAGTGCGACCTCTCTTGCGGACCCGTGTAGTCCTCAAGGTCATCTGCTCAGTTGATGATGGTAATGCAGTTGTCGTGGCTGCCGGCGGCGGGGAAGAAGATCTGAGGCGGCGAAAGACAGTCTGGAGAGCGGATCCCTGCTGTGGTGAACCCTTCCATCGTTGGAGCAGCTGAGCTGGGGTGGAACACAGCGCCGCAGGAGCAGGACAAACCACACAAGGTTTTCTTTGACACATATCTGTAACAGAAGTAATTGAGTAAGGGCTTGTTTGAATTTGAGGATTCTAACAATGCAGGGATAGGAAATAGACAGGAATAGGATAGGAATGCACGTGCAAAACAGAGAATTTAAAAACACAGGATTTCTGCCAATCTGGGTGTTTGATTCACAACAATTGGAAGATCACAGGATGCAAAAAAGCATGGTGAGATTAAGTCAAACCACAAGAAAATGTACGGTTATAATGCTATTATGCTACTATCTCTTAGTCTTGTGCTTGATGAATAGGAATATGAAAAGGAGGAGAAGTGGAAATTAGAATTCCTACGGTTTTTCTTTCAAGGAGACACTAAAGGAACAAATCCTACAGTTTTCCTTTGCTCCATTCCTTTGCACCAAATTCATGAAAAGTAGTACCATAGGAAACTTTCCAATCCCTATGTTTTTCATTCACTTTTCCTTTCAAGCACTGACGATTCTAGTAGGCAGGCTTGAGCAAGGAAAATCCTACACTAATGTGCTACTTCTATTACTTTGGACCCAGGCCACTGCCATACTAGCTCAACTCCCAGGCCCATCGACAAATGCACAGCTCAAACGCGCAGAGATAAATAATGATGGCGTTCAAGAGAGTCCATCACGGATAGCTAAGTTGCCTGGTACCTCACTACTTGTCATATAGTAGGATAAAATAATCGTATTTCCCGTTACTACGAGTGCTCAGTGGACAATATATATAACATGTAGATAAAAAAGAGATGCAACAAGTGTACAACCTCTTTGGTGAAGCCATGTCGATCTCAGCGTGATTGGGTTGGCCGGTGAGGATGCTCCGGCTGACTTTGCTGTCGGAGGAGGGGAAGAAGATCTTAGGCGTCTGGAGATGGAGCCCGAGGTACTGCTCCGCTATGATGGAGGGTTTCGTCGTTGGAGCAGCTCCGGTGAGTTGTACGACGCCGAGGCTGAAGCAGGACAAGAGAGACAACGAACAACGTTAACCTGAGTGGAATTCTAATAGCATCTCCAATACATGACGTAAAATACATAACCACAAAGTGCTAGATGTAAAATACATCAGCCGCTCATCTCTGAACTTAACTGTCGAAACTGAACTTAACTGTCGAAACTGAACTTAACTGTCGAAACTGAACCTAACTGTCGAAACTGAATTTTGCTGTCAAAACTGAACGCACTAGCAAGGTGAGGCTACACGTCGGTCGACTGACTTTTTCATCTCTGGTCAGTCGATTTTGCAGTCGTTGGATACGAAATCAAGGGCCTGCGGTTCATCTTCAACCTCCACCCCCCTGAGCCGCCAGCCACCACCGGCCAAACAGCAGCCCCCCGCCGCCCGCGGCCGGCGGTGCGCCGCCCCGCCCGCCCCGAAAACACTCCCCACCGCCGGTCCGCCGCCGCCCCGGCCATCCCTCTAGGCCCCCCCCGTGCCGAGCTTTTTCTCCGGCGATCCCCACGCCACCGCCCCGCCAATGCCCCGCCACCGCCGGCGACCACCGCCCCCATCCTGAACCCTAAGATAGATAGTGGGGTACCTCTCCAGCGAGCCCCCCTCCCCGCTGCGGCTGGTTCTTCCTTCACCCCGGCGAGCCCACCCCTTGAAAATTGACTGACCCAAAAGTCGATTCAGTCGACTGAAGTGTAGCCAAATCGGAGCAGCATCGCAAGCAAGAGCAAGAGCGAGAGCAGCAGCGCGAGCAAGAGCAATAGCAAGAGCAGACCAGGCAGGGGACCGAGAGCAAGAGTAGAGCAGCAGCGCGGGCTAGAGCTAAAGCAGCAGCAGCTCCTACTGATGTGGACGTCGCCACCGAGGGAGCGACGCCATGGAGGAAGTGGCCGGCGACGCTGACGTGGATGGAGCCGCGCCGTGTCGGCTCGGGACCGAGCGCCGGCAGCACCGTGAGATCGAATCAAGAAGAAAATGCGGTGATTAGTGTACAACCTCTTTGGTGGCGCCGATTAGGCGTCAGCTTCATCCGAGGAAACGATGATGATGATGCTCTTCCGATGGTGCAGGTGAAGACGGTGGTGTGGGAATGGAGGTGGCGCGAAAGATGAGGGGAACGTCGGGGCAGCTCCTTGGAGGTGGAAGACGGGGTGGCTGAACCGGCGGGACGATGAGATCAACGAGGGATCCTCATCCAGTACGGTGGATGAGGGACGTCGAGGTGTTGCTGTGGACGACGTCGTCGGGGAAGAGGCTCCGGCTAGGTGGCGGACGGAGCAGGGTCTGGGGTTTCGTCGCGGGTTTTCGTGGCCTCGGTGTACGAATGCGTGGGCGGATGGGATGGCAGTGGGGAACCATGGCTTAGAGACGCGCTTGTCCGAAATGTGGGGTAAGTTACGAAAGTACCCCCCCCCCACACCGATTTGAGGCGGTTCTTTTGATTTAGGGGTACCACGGGCATTTCACGTGTCGGGATTTCACAGGAGGTGGGAGTTTTCGCGCGCGTTGTAATTTCGGAATAGCAAGGCGCGGGTTGAGATGGAGGGAGTTGTCGGAGCACAACGAGACAAAGATATATCTTAAATATTTTGGGCTAACAAGGCGCAGGTTGAAGAGGCGGGAGTTTCGCAGCACGATAGACAGAGACGCTAGCTTCAATTTTCAGCATAACAAGGCGCGGCTTGAAATTTCGGAAGAACAAGCTTAACGTGTACCCAAAAAAAGACAATTTGCACCTCAACACGCACAACACACACACAAACACCATTTAGACTAGAGTAAGGTACACGTGCATTGCACGCATGAGATTTGGCAACCAAATTATGAATAAATACCACATTATAGCATGCAAGCTTTGAGTCATATATGCATGATGTAGATGTTCGTTTAATTCTTATAGTTCATTTCATTCAAAATCATCTAGTTTTTATAAGAAAGCTAATCTATTTTAAGATTCATGGAATTGTGCGTTGTAAGACATAAAGTAAAAACAAATAATGGCAAATCATGTAGAAAAACATTTGGGCAATTCTGATACGGAAGATTCTAGAACAAATAAGAAGTGCTTGTGTTTTGATGTTTGTGCATTATGCTTAAGTTCAACCATGGAGTCTTCTAGATTATACATGTGGCGAAATCTGGTGGAATCTAGATGATATCCAACGGCCAATAGTGCTCAAATTTGCCATCTTTGGACCATCGGATTCGCCTCATCCAACGACCATCTTTCAAAGTTAAAGTTACCCGCACACAATATAAAAAATATATAATATAATATATATAGGGGTATAGATATAGATATGTGATGCGAAAGCCGCCCATCATCTCCAATTAGAATAGTGTGTCCATGCACGGATGCGACGTGGGCAAATGATGTCTGCCATCGGTATCTCAAATTCAAATCAGTCTGACCTTGTTCAATGTGTATACATTACAACATGCTCGTTTCCAAACCACACCGCGCAGATCTCCGTTATATTCATGCATGCATGGGTTTCAAACATCAGGATCTCTTATTCAAATATTTGAATTCAACTTTACATTGATTATGACCTCACCTATTCTTTTACACCCACACAGTAGTCTTCTCTTTATAATTGTACCACTAACTTTCTCTCGTGCATGCATGCACACACACTACCAGTCGGCATTATCTATCGCACGCATGCAATCTTTTTCTTCAGGTCGGTCTCCCATGAAGGCACACACCCACACATCCCCCTCTCCATCATACCGGGCATTCTTTATCTCTCACGCGTGCATGCGCAACGATCGATGTTCCTCTATGTATGTGTGTATATAGCTAGGTCTTTCATAGTTTTCCACACAAACCGATCAATCGATATATCCAGTGAGGTCTCACCCTCTTTCCCACGTCCACATCGATCAATCTATACCTCTCTATATAGGATTAACATAAATAGCTAATACACCCACATTAATTATATATCCAACGTCCCCCTCTCATCATCCATGCCTTCCGCTTCATCTCTCAGACGCGTGCACAATGGCGAAGACAGGGGGCAGTAAGGGCCCTGCCCCCCCCCTAACATCACTATATATCGAGGCTAATATGAATGTGATCATTAGACAATTGCTGCTAAAAAAGGTTTAATTTCATGAATTGACCCTCCTCGTAAAGGATTAGCAATGCTTGGCCCCCTAGCTCATTTATTTTTCATGGCTCCGCCACTGCGTGCAACAGCGCACGTGTTCGCCCCCTCTCTCTAAATATCGATCTCGCACTTGTGCATTCCTTCATAGTCTCCCTCCACTCGGCCCCTCGCACCATCTTCTAGCCCCCCACCGGATTTTGCCACATGTACAATCTAGCAGACTCCATGGTTGAACTTAAGCATAATGCACAAACCTCAAAACAACAGTGGTTCTCTTTTGTTCTAGAATCTTCCGTATCATAACTGCCCAAACTTTTTTCTAGTTGAATTGCCATTATTTGTTTTTACTTTATGCTTTACAACGCACAATTCCATGAATCATAAAATAGATTAAGGGCTTCTTTGATTCAAAGGATTCTCAAAGGAATTTTGGAGGATTCTAATCATTAGGAATTTTTCCTATCTTGGTTGTTTGATTCGTAGGATTGTAAACCATAGGAATTTTTCCATATGATTCATTTGCACTAGATTTCATAGGAAACATCCCATCCACTCAAACCTCTTTGAAAGAATTCTGCGTTTTTTCTATGCACAATCAAACACTCGTACAATCCTGTAGGATTCAAGACGACATTCCACTATAATCCCATGTTTTTCCTATTCACGCGTTCTTAGCTTTTTTATAAAAACTAATTGATTTTGAATGAGATGAACTATAAGAATTAAACGAAGGGCTACATCACGCATATATGACTCAGAGCTTACATGCTATAGTGTGGTATTTATTCATAATTTGGTTGCAAAATCTGATGCGTGCAATGCACGTGTACCTTACTAGTACTTCGAGTATGTGCAAAACACGTAAATTAGAATACCAATGGCACGCTACACAGTGTCTCTCTTACAGTTCATGAAGCCACGTGGCACATGTGGAGGCGTTGTCGCGACCTCCTTGCGTGGATTGATCACAGTGACGTGCTGCTGGTTCCAGAAGAATGTACTCGTCCTCCCTGAGCCATACTGGCGGTACATGCACGAAGCGAAGATGTGCACGCACGCCACGCACACACTCATTCCCTCGCACGTACACGCGGGTACACGGGCGGATGCAATTTTGTACCAAGATCCACCCCATGTGATAATTTGACGCGTGTAAAGTCGTTCACTTCATTGATGGTCAATTAATACAGCGCATGCAAATTGAGTGGACGTGAGGGCGGAAGAAAGACATTATTACTCCACTGCGCGCATGCGAGTAGTTAAATCATGGGTTGCTAGTAGTACTTCCATTGGTCTCCTTCGTATTTTGTGCCAATTTTTGACAGTAACATAATATTTACGCATTTGAGCAGTGTAGTACTTGAAATTTATGTTCCGCTAAACTCATCGGGAGCCGTTTCGGGCCTCGAAACCAAAACCATCAATTAATCTTTACCTTGTTCCCATCACATTCGAAAGCCTGCTCACACCTACTAGTACGTACCAAACCTGAACGTGTTCCCACTATGCAGGTATTAGTACTACTAGTGCTAGTACTTAGGTTATAAAAAGGGGAACTACCTAACCGAAAATTACTCTACCTTTCCTCCTCATAAGTGCTTCTTCTTCGTCCGTCGTTGCCATGGCCGGTGAGCAGAGCTCTAGGTCGAGAACTACTCGTAACAAGGGAGCGGCAACCAAGGCTGCGGAAAAAAAGAGAGGGCTCGCCGCCACGCAGAGACCTCGAAAGATCTCTCACGGGCAGGCGATGGCTCCCAGGAGCGCCCTAGCCGCGGAGGCGAACATGCCGAGCCGGCGGAGCTGGAGTCGTTATCCCTCGACGGCATGCCCGATCAGCTCAATAAGCACCTCAATAAGCAGAAGGAGTTCATCCAAGGCTTGACGGAGTTGCTGAAGGAGAGCCTCGACGACATGCCCGCTGAGCTCAATCAGCAGGGGGAGTTGACCGCCGGCTTGGTGATGCTGCTGAAGAAGAGCATTGCCTCGGAGAAGAAGGCGACCGGCGAAATCCTGCGACTTCAGGAGGACAAGGCGAAGCTCTGCCACGAGATCGACCTGTTGAAGGAGAAGAACGCCGGCTGGAAGAAGCTGCATGAGAATAGTAGTTCCTCGATGAAGATGCTGCAGGCCCTCGTCATGGAACAGAAGGAGGAGTTGGCGAAGCTCCGCATCGAGCACCCGGCTGCTGTCAAGGTACGTAATGCGGCCGTGGAACAGATGATGAAGGCTCGCGTCGAGAAATCCCGCGTCATGGACAGAATGAAGAAGATGGCGGAGGAGACGCGCAAGGAGATGGAGGTCGTGGAGGCGATGAAGAAGCAGTTACGACTCCGCGGCGAATTAGATCATTTGGGGTGATAATCTTCCTTCAACTTTTGTCTGTTGTGTTTCATCTTTTTCTTCGGGTGTTTCACCGCACGTGTCACGTTCTCTGCGAGGCATGAATAGAACAATGGTTTTTGTTTTTTGAGGGAATGAATAGAACAATGCTAACAATGAGATGACTAGCAAATTAGATCATTTTTTATCGCCATATGGCACTGGGCTGCCGTGTTTCGTGCTCCTCCGTCGCAGTACTACTCCAGTGGAAAACTTGAGTATACCGCACGGTTCTTTGCTCCTCCTCGATCAGGTCGTCGGCGCATTTATACGAGCAGTCAAATCACAAGGCCCCGCCTTCCAGCAGTAATGAGCCGTCAAATCACAAAGGCCCTCGCCTCTCGTGAAACCGACCAAGCTAGACTACCCCGCCCTCTAGCCTTTTAAAAAATGTATACTTTTGTACAGCAGTAGTATCGATGGATTGCGCCATGGAGCAAAACTTGAAATTAAAAAAAGGTGGTACATATAGAGAGCGCTCGTCGCCAAATTATGCATATAGTACTATTAAAAAGGCTAGTCACAATAATGGTGTCCAGCACAACCCACCCCTCAAATAAAACTAAGCACCCTGGAATTCTTTGACAAAACTAAGCACCCTGAAATTCTTTGACAACTAAATTGCTGGCTATATGATGTTGGCCATATATATTGTACGTATATAATGTGAAGAAACGAGTGGTAGTACTATACCAACTAAAAGATGAAATGTAAGAAATACTAGTATGTACTTACTGAAGAGTTAAAGTAACAAGAAGAAACATAACATAGTTCTGCTGGGGGCTCAGCACAACACACCCCTCAAATTAAATTAAGCACACCTGAAATTAAACTTTGCAACTATTCCGGTAGACACTGCATTAGAACCACCATGAGCAACGACACTGCCACCTTACTCGGAGTCCTCGTCCACGTCCTCGACTTCGTCCTTGTCCCTCTTCCTCTTGGCCGATACTTCTTTGCTTGAACCGCCAACTTGGTTGTTGCTCTTCATCCAACCCTTGTAGATATTGAAACAAAGGTAGCCATCCATTGCAGCGTACTGGATGTGGTCTATATCTAGTACATTCCGCTGCCATGCATGACGATGAAACGTGTATGGAGGTTTCTCCAGTTTACCGTACGAAGGATGAACCATGGCTCCTGCCAGGGTCAGCATTGAAGGCTGACGAGAGGACACCAGCCGATTCTTTTGGAGGTCGAAGGTGTTGCCTACAACGAGGCCTATCCGACGCAGGACTTCTTTGTCGTTACCAAAGTCTACAGTAACGAATTTGACTAGGTTGCTCTCGAGGAAGTCCTTAAAATCCTGGCACTCAACGTCGGCATGGCATATGTGGTAGACCAAGCATAAGTCATGCACACAAACCTGGATCACGGCGGGCTTCTTCCTCTCTTCGTCCTTTAGATCCTTCTCTCGTCCCACGACTGTGGTGTACTCAACATCTAGCCCAGCGACCCACTCATCATCTGAGTCTTCGAACATGCGTCTGAAGCGAGAAAGGCATCCTTTCACCGTCGCGGAAGAACGGGTGTAGATGACGTCGAACTCATCGCCGGTGATGGTTCTAACCTTGTACTCACCGCCGATCGGGGAGATTTGGGATGCCATGGATTTGGGAGGAGGGTTAGGATTAGTGGAACTGCCGTAATGTGAATGGACGGGACGACTAGGAGCGAACCGCCGTAGTATTAAAGGACGTGCGGGGACGAGTAGGAGCGAACTGCCAGCGTGCGAACGGCAGGGTAGTGGCTTTCCATTCTCCCATGATACGGGCTTCCGAGAGCCCTTGGATCGGAGATCGAACGGTTGCATGGCGTGATTCTAGACCTATGGGTGAATATCCTATCCTGGAGGGTTATTCTGCAAATTTTCAGCAACTTAGCATGCGACCGTTTGATCTCAGATCCAAGGGCTGCCAGCAGCCCGTATCATGGTCGCGCCTACCACGACCGTCGCGTCGCTCGCGCGGTCGCGCCCTTGGAGATTTAACACGGTGCGTTAGGCTATCTGATGTTGGCATGTCATACATAGTCATCACTTAGTCACTCATACTACAACAAGGTTGGCTATAAGGTTGGCTATAAGTGTATTTTTTTACTCCTCTCTATCTCTTTCTTCGTACTCCCTCCGTCCCATAATATAAGAACGTTTTTGACACTAGTGTAGTGCCAAAAACGTTCTTATATTATGGGACACAGGGAGTACTAGTATTTATTGCATTTGCCAAGGAGTGACCTCTTCCAATGAAATGGTGTTGCTAAGTTTGCTTCATTTAATTAGCTATAGACTCAAAATTGTCTTTTCACCTAGGTACACGCGCTTAGCACCGTTTCTTCCTTGGGTCACCAAACTAGTCTCTCTCTTCTTGATTAACTTGCCACATCAGACTTTATGCCTATGTGGCAAGCTTAAGCACCTGTAGGAGCAAGTAAGGTGCCCGTCCGTTGCACGGAAGAGTGAAATGCATTGATCGGGGTGTTGTTTATTTTGACAAAGGATGTGGGGGTCATCTCATGTGTAACAGGTATCGATAGGTTTCTTCGGATATTATTTCATCTCTAGAGCTCAGAAACATCCGGGTGAAATAGATAAAAAAGTATCTTTTGCAAACAAAAGCGTTCAACTGTTCAACCTGCATCCAAAACTTGTGAAGAAATAACTCTTATTGTGCTTTGCAGGAAATGGTTCATCATAAGTCTTTCACCGGTACTGTAGTAAAAATTCATACATGGAAGATTCTAGACTAAACCATAAATGGATACACTTTTATTCATGCGCGATACTCCAATAGAGCAAGATCATGCATGGAAGTCTCCACATGCTTAGACAGCGGATTACATTGAGCGAAGACTAATGATCAACATTTAACTTAGTAATGCATATGTCCAGGTGAACCTCCTTAGAGTCCCCATGCACATTGTTGGGGGTCAAATAATACCATGCGTCTTCCATGTCCACATCGGCGGGAAGGTCCCAGCATGGCAGAGTCCAAGTCAGCTTGACGTAGCCAGTGTCGCCGCCCATGGACCTCCGAGGGGTAGTAATAGTGAGCACGCACCCGTACATCGGCCTCGTGTCAGTGTCAGCGTTAGCGGCGTCGCCCCTGACACACACTAGAAAGATGTGGCGGCGGCCTGCGCGGGCCTCGCTGGTGGCCACGATCAAGAGGAAGACGCTGTCGTCCTCCTCCGAGACTAGCAGGCGGCACTGATCCTCGAGCGACTCCGGCACGGTGAATGGGTAGCACGTCTCGTACTTGATGTTCTTCGCCAAGGGCCAGTAGTGATCGCCGCACGCCTGCGTCAGGTGATGCACGATGTCCGCCGGCGAGCCCCAAAACGGCACCGGGCACTCATAGCAGTAGACGAAGGGCTCCTTGGAGGCATCGACCAGGCCGTCCATGAAACGGGAGTGGCTGTAGGGGACGTTCCACCAGTTGAATATATGAGCAAGTTACTACGAGATTTACTACAAAATAAATCATGACGGCTATAACAGAGATTAAACTAATCATGCGGACTAGCATAGTAGATGAACAGATCGAGTCTAGGACACAGACTAGAAACATGAATTCTACCATGATTTCAAACAGGAAGGACAGAAACACATACGGTGCAACGGGAGCAGCACCATTGGCGTTGAGGTTGTCGCCCATGTCGTTGAGGAAGAGGTTGCCGAGGTCGGGGAAGAAGTCGTCGTCGGTGAAGTCGTGGCTGCTAGCAGTCGCGAGAGTGCGCTCCCCAAATGTCAACAGCGCCCGCCGAATGGAGCGCAGGAGGGAGTGGCTGTAGGGGACGTTGCGGCCGCCGAATGGAGCGCAGGAGTAGCCCACAAAGCAGTAGACGGTGCTCCTCCCTAGTCTCTATTCTTATCTCTATCTCTACTACTCTTCTCTGTTTTTATAATATACTAGTTGTAGTTGTCAAATCGAACAGTACTGCGCCGTCCACTGCACGCCCAGCTGAACACGCCTCCTCGCCTCCATTAAACCCGCATGCAAACCGAGAAACCTACTCCGGCCCGCGGGAGGAAATTTGCCGGTTGCCGCGGGAGGGTTATTCTGCAAATTTTCAGCAACTTAGCATGCGATCATTTGATCTTAGATCAAAGGGCTGCCAGCACCCTGTATCATGGTCGCACCTACCACGACTGTCACGTTGCACGCGTGGTCGCGCCCTTGGAGATTTAACATGGTGCGTTAGGCTATCTGATGTTGGCATGTCATACATAGTCATCACTTAGTCACTCATACTACAACAAGGTTAGCTATAAGGTTAGTCATCACTTAGGATAAAATTTTACTACTCCCTCCATTTACTCCTCGTCCCTACTACGTACATACTTTGGTTAGTACTCCTTGCATTTACTTATACAAGGCCACTATAAAAAAATACATTTTGCATCTATACAAGGCCACAAATAGTAATCGAGCCTTTCCAGTTTATGGCTCAATTTCAAAATCTCTCCAACCAAGGTAGATGGTGAGTGGTCAAATTAATTTCGTAGTTTGCACAGTACGCTCGTTTTTCTCAAGAAGTTATGTTTACCGAGGCATTAATTAGAACGAATGCATGAATGACCACTAAATTTCCATGAACTTGTACATGCATTGGTTAGTTTCCTCTTGACACTGCTTGCGTCGGGTGATCTAACGCACCTCGAAATCCAACATGTAATGGTACTACTACTAGTATAGTAGAATTGAGACTTATCAAACGGAAAAATGAATGTTTTTTAGATGAGCCCTATAAACCCTAGTGGGTACGTACTCCGTAAAAACAGATTTTTCCAAAACTAAGTCACTCCCTTTCATGAATTCTGTAGTATACTCCTCCGTCGATGCTCCCTTTCATGAATTCTGTACTTCCTGTCGCGGACATGTGGGACATATAGCAACCGGGTCGACGTGTCAAGCACCAAATAACAGTGCAGAACAGAAGGGGGGACGCACCCCACTCGTACCGGCCCAGTAGTAGCAATGAGCAATGAGACGTCAAATTGCAATGCCGCACCTTCCCGGACGGACGAAGCAACCATTATTTCACACTTCGATTCGACATCATCTGAGACCATGTACTAGTATTGCTTCTGCCTCAAGAGGGACACGCGCATCGCCTTGGTACATCATGACACGTGGGACCGCATGACAGGCCATGCTCCCCCGCCGATCGCTCGGTAAAATCACCTCATTTTTACTATACTTCCTCCGGATCGGTTTACTACATGGCATGCACGTCGTTCTAGGTTGAGAATTTAACTGGCTATATATATATATATATATATATATATATATATATATATATATATATATATATATCTATCTGGGATGAACAGTACGCTAGCCTTTTAAAAAAGGGCCATTTGCATTTCTATCCCTAAGTCGAACCACCTACTCAGATATGCCCCTAATTCAAAAGCCTGCTCAAAAATGTCCCTCCGCCGTTAGGTGCCCTTACAAAAATGCCCTTCCGTTCCGTTTTCGTCCAGTCAAAGGGGTTTGACCGTCTATGGGGCGTTTGTTGGACATTTTTACCCCTGAAAAAAAAATTAAAGAGAAGAAAGAGACTGCTTACCTTTTGGCCCAAGTGCAATGTGCACTTTCGGCCCATGTGCATACCGCCAGGCCCACCCATCTCCCCCAGTCGTCGTCTTCGTCAGCTCATCAACTGCATGCGCCGGTGCGCGCCACCGGCGCCCGCTGTTCGACAGCTGTCGCCGTAGTAGCTCGAGTAGGGCTACTTAGCGACGCCGGCAAGCCCTTGGACAACCCTAGCTAACTTTCCCTCCCTTCCCCCGCTTGCTCTCCTCCCCTCAGCCGCATCCCAGGACGGCCGTCGTCGTGACTGTCGCCATTGCCGCGGCCATTGTCCTCACAGACAGCTGAAAAGCTATCCAGGAGACACGCACGCCTCGACTTCGTCTACTCCTAGGAGCAGCTCGAGCAGGACCTCGCAAACATGACCGGATCGACCATCTTCCTCGTCCGCGGCCGCCGGAGCACCATCGTAAATTTGCCGCCCATGTCCTGCTAAACCACAAATCAATGTCTCAGTCGTGTTCGTGGTGCCCCTAAGATGTCGCCCAGCCCCCTAAACCACTAGATCCATGGCTGCCTTCTCGAGTCCGTCGAGCACCGTCGTCGGCCGCCGCCTAGCTCGTCGCTGCAGTCGCGAGAGAGGGAGGGAGAGGAAGGGAGGGAGGGAGAGGGAGAATGGAATGGAGGGAGTGCTGCCGCGCGTGGGGAGCTGGTGCCGACGGCGCACAGTCCGACCTGTCAACGCTCGCTGGAGGTGAGACAGAGAGGTCGTGAGGTAGGGGAGAGAGGTGGGAGGGATTTTTTATTTATCTATTTTGTTTCGGGCCCACATGTAAGTGTGTGAGAGAGAGGGTGAGAGGGAGAGTTTTTCCTTTTTATTTTTTTCTGATTGGGTCCCACATGTAAGTGGCACATGGAGGCAAGGGCAAAATGTCCAACAAACGCCCCGTAGATGGTCAAACCCCTTTGACCGGACGGAAACGGAATGGAAGGGCATTTCTGTAAGGGCACCTAACGGCGGAGGGACATTTTTTAGCAGGCTTTTGAATTAGGGGCAAATGTGAGTAGTGGGTTTGAGTTAGGGACACAGATGTAAAAGACCCTTTAAAAAATGTATACTTTTGTACAGTAGTACTATCGATGGATTGCGCCATGGAGCAAAATTTGAAATTTAAAAAAAGGTGGTACATATAGAGAGCGCTCGTCGCCAAATATGCATATAGTCCTATTAAAAAAGCTAGTACGTGCTGAATTGGGGTGCTAAATTCTATTAAAAAATACTAGTACAAGTATGTACATACTGAAGAGTTAAAGTAACGAGAAGAAACATAACATAGTTCTACTGGGGGCTCAGCACAACACACCCCTCAAATTAAACTAAGCACACCTGAAGTTAAACTATGCAACTAATCCGGTAGACAATGCATTAGAAGTTTCGAACCGCCATGAGCAACGACACTGCCACCTTACTCGGAGTCCTCGTCCAAGTCCTCGACTTTGTCCTTGTCCCTCTTCCTCTTAGCTGATACTTCTTTGCTTGAACCACCAACTTGGCTGTTGCTCTTCATCCAACCCTTGTAGATATTGAAACAAAGGTAGCCATCCATTGCAGCGTAGTGGATGTGGTCTATATCTAGTACATTCCGCTGACATGCATGACGATGAAACGTGTAATGAGGTTTCTCCAGTTTATGGTACGAAGGATGAACCATGGCTCCTGCCAGGGTCAGCACTGAGGGCTGACGGGAGGGCACCAGCCGATTCTTCTGGAGGTCGAAGGGGTAGCCTACAAAGAGGCCTATCCAACGCAGGACTTTGTCGTTCTTAAAGTCTACAGTAACGAATTTGACTGTTTTGTCCTCGAGGAAGTTCTTAAAATCCTGGCACTCAACGTCGGCTTGGCATATGTGGTAGACCAAGCAAACGTTATGTATGCAAACCTGGATCACGGCGGGCTTCTTCCTCTCTTCGTCCTTTAGATCCTTCTCTCGTCCCACGACTGTGGTGTACTCAACATCTAGCCCAGCGTCCCACTCATCATGTGAGTTTTCGAACATGCGTCTGAAGTGAGAGAGGCATCCTTTCACCGTCGCGGAAGTACGGGTGTAGATGACATCGAACTCATCGCCGGTGATGGTTCTAACCTTGTACTCACCACCGATCGGGGAGATATGGGACACCGTGGATTAGGGAGGAGGGTTAGGATTAGTGGAACTGCCGTAATGTGAATGGACGGGACGACTAGGAGCAAACCGCGGTAGTATTAAAGGACGTGCGGGGACGACTAGGAGCGAACTGCCAGCGTGCGAACGGCAGGGTAGTGGCTTTCCATTCTCCCATGATACGGGCTTCCGAGAGCCCTTGGATCTGAGATCGAACGGTTGCATGGCGTGATTCTAGACCTATGGCTGAATATCCTATCATGGAGGGTTATTCTGCAAATTTTCAGCAACTTAGCATGCGACCGTTTGATCTCAGATCCAAGGGCTGCCGCAGCCCGTATCATGGTCGCGCCTACCACGACCGTCGCGTCGCTCGCGTGGTCGCGCCCTTGGAGATTTAACACGGTGCGTTAGGCTATCTGATGTTGGCATGTCATACATAGTCATCACTTAGAGGGTGCTTGGATCCAAGGGACTTATTTTAGTCTGACTAAAAATAGTCTCTTTAAGAGGCTAAAGTTCCAAGCCCCCCTGACTAAAGAGGGGCTAAAACTAGTCTTGAGACTAAATTTTTTTAGTCAGGGGTACCCCTACTAAAATGTGGATTAGTCCTATCTCTCCTCATTTAACTCCTCTCCTTTAACACAGGCAAGTTCTGGATTGGAGGGTTTGAAGGATAAGAAATGCTCATTAACTTGATTCTAGTCTCTTTAGTATTTGGATCCAAGCATGGGTGAGGCTAGCAAGTCTTCGTCCCACTACTTTTAGTCATGGGACTAAAACATATCCAAGCACCCTCTTAGTCACTCATACTACAACAAGGTTGGCTATAAGGTTGGCTATAAGTGTTTTTTTTACTTCTCTCTATCTCTTTCTTCGTACTCCCTCCATCCCATAATATAAGAACGTTTTTGACACTAGCTAGTGTAGTGTCAAAAATGTTCTTATACAATGGGACACAGGGAGTACTAGTATTTAATGCATTTGCCAAGGAGTGACCTCTTCCAATGAAATGGTGTTGCTAAGTTTGCTTCATTTAATTAGCTATAGACTCAAAATTGTCTTTTCACCTAGGTACACGCGCTTAGCACCATTTCTTCCTTGGGTCACCAAACTAGTCTCTCTCTTCTTGATTAACTTGCCACATCAGACTTTATGCCTATGTGGCAAGCTTAAGCACCTGTAGGAGCAAGTAAGTACAATAGTGCGCTTTACATGGCATTTTTGCATATGTGGAGGAAAGAGAGGCAAGGAAAAAGTGGAGAAGTGGGCTCTCATGCAAGAGCCAGCCTCTACTACTACATGGTGGAGCATTGGGAGATGCACCTGTATGGAGGTGGTCAGGAATCGGGAGACTCATGCCGGTCGTAGCGCTGCAGTTAAAATGATAATGGCAAGTCAAATCATGGGGCCCCACCTGTCCAGCAGTAACTCGGTCAAATCTCACAGCCCTACGTTTGCAGCAGCCTACTCCCTCGTCTTCTCGCATCTCTGTCGAATCGACTAGGCGGACCTGTCCCACCGCCTACCGGGCAGGAAAAGCCCCGCCCTCGACTTTTAAATAGTATACAGTATACTAATTTTGTATCCATGGATTGCGCCCGCGCCATGGAGCAAAGCGTCTAGAAAATGGCGGTACACATGTACGGAGTATACAGCACGCCCGTCGCGTTCGCGTCGCACCCCAGACGGTCGGTCGGTTTGGCACGCTGCTCTCCGAATGGAACGCACGTCATATTGTGTTCGCACACACATGTGGGACGGCAATTGAGAACCGACCATAGGCACACTCCCGGCCCTGCAAGTCGGGTGACTTAATAGAAGAGGGAGACGAGCGAGAAGTGTTGTACTACGTTGGTGCCTGGACGATCCCTGCAAGACACGGAAGATCAGTTCGTCCATGCATGTGACCAGACTCCAGCAGACACGTCTGGATTGGCTACCGTCTACATTTCGTACAGGCTGTGTTGTACATGGTTGTAGTTGTGGTGAGAAATCTAAAAAAAGGTTTCTTGTCATCTCGCAAAATTATGTGTCATGTGCTTTGGATCACTGCGAGGGTTAAACAGCGACAACTGAGTTGGGCTAGTCATTGGGGGCACATGCACGAATAGTGACTACTCGGCTGCCATCTAGGTCAAGCCGGCTATGTTAATTAGGACATCTATCGACGGACCCCTTTTCTACGAGTTTATCTTTAATTTGAGCTTTGTTCCTCGTCTAGTTTGTCCGTCGGGATTCATGTTGTCTCCTTTGGGCAGTGAGGTTATGATTTCTTGTCATGTGGCATTTTTTCGTGTTATATGTTATAATCCGGCGCTTCAGATCAAAATGATGACAACTGCGCCTCTGGGCCACGTGCATGAAGACTTCTCGACAGTCATTGACTACGTCAAGCCGGCTCCGGTAGACAAAAGAAAACTAACTACTACTCCACTATATAGGCAGGAGCCTCCGCGCTTGCTTGCTAGTGTTGCTCTCTTCACACTGTCTTGGCCTCTCCAGATCTAAACACGACAGTGGTGGCCACACTCTCTCTCTCTCTCTGCTCACCACTGGTCACAGATCCAGCCGGATCCTCTCCGCCGGGGAAGGTGAGAAGGTGCAACGTTCACGCAGTCGTCCTCGGCGATGGCTCTTACCCACTGCTGGGCGCGTCCCGATCTGCCTGCCTTGCCGTTCTCTCCCAAGCACCGCTGGCGAGGGAGGGCCTCCGACCCCTTCTTCCTCGCTGCCGTAGTGTGGGCAGATCCGGCCTCCCGCCGCCCACCTAGCGACATCCCGGCGACCATCAGGTATAACTTCCTTTGAAACCGGCCTTGCTCTACTTCCCGAGCTCCTGACATCGCTGCATTTGTAACTTTTACTATTTCTTAGGCCCCCTCGTAGATAGGATCGACCGGCTGTTCGAAAACCACCTAATTTTTTTATGTTTAAGAGGTAAAACTAGTTCATGCACTCGAATCTAGTACTACTTGGTTCAAACAAGGAAGAAAGGGGGTGGGGGTGGGTGAGGATTTGTTACCTGAATCTAGGACTTGGTCGAAAGAGGAAATAATGGGGGCGAAAAGTAGCAGAGACTGGCTATCCAACTGGTCTCTAGGTCTACATAGGGAAATAAAGGGAAACGCAGAACCTGGTCTATTGGTTGAAAAAGGAAAGAAAGTGGGGACTGGGGGACAAGTCAACAGAGTAAGTCCAGCACTAGATTTGCTAGCCTCACACAGTATAAGGTGGCTATACCGAACAAAAATGGGACCAACCTAGATATCGTGTTATGATGTTTGTTGCCCCGAGCCACTCTTATGTAATGCCACTGGTAAAATGTAGCAGTCGCACTGTTAAAAGTAAGGACACGTTAAACCAATGGTGTTTTCAATGTAATGCCTCTAGTAATATGAACCAATGGCACTTCTTTACATGTCCTGCTAAAATTTCCCATTAAGATAAGTTGCTTCTTTTCGTTAGAAATGCAACTGTCCTGGTCCGCCTACTCTCCCGTGCCCAAAGTAATGTCGTATTTAACGGTTGGCATAGTTAATCCTAATGCCCACACTAATATCTAGCAATGCCGCTACTTTAGAAATTGCTACTGTCCTTTTAGGATTGCCATTTAGATAAGGAACATGCTTCTTTTCATTTGATGCATGTTTCATCACTTGTTAGTCACCCTCCTTTCCACCTTTTTTGTGCAAACAGAGATATACATTTCACGCTTGATCTTAGTTGAACTGCACAAATGATATCCAAATTATAGTTGAGCATTCCAGGAGCTTCACAACCAACCTTGATGTTGCTCAATTTTATTGCAACTAATGAAGAAGAAGCTCTGTGGGTTTCGTTTTCTGATGGAAATGGAACCAGGGCTGGAGCCCTTTTCTTAAAAAAATTGAAGAAGAAGTTGCTAGCTCACGGGACATTGCTTCATTTTAGGTGAACTGCACCAAAAGGTCCCATGAATTGAATCATCCATGTTGGTGACTGAAAGAGCCAGCTTCAGCATCCCAGTCTAAGCACCCCCGGCCTCCATCCTTGCGACGCACGGTACACCTCGTTTACCACCTGCTCGACCCTAGTGTCACTGACAAAATGAAGTAATAATGCAGTTAAAATAGAGCGAGTTGTCATCTCTATCATTTCATTTCCAATGTAGATAAAGAAAGTGCTTCTCTTTGTTAAAGTATGTTTCATCAACTAGTCCCATTGTTAATGTTTAAGCGTTTCTGCAAACTGGGGTGCTTAATTTTAGTTGATATGTACAAAAATAGAGATTTGAATGTCTCAAGGCGCCTCCTTGTACTACTGTTGTACACTGATGTTCATCACTGGCAGAAGGTGTATCTGGGAGACTTGGGACGATGTCCAGTATGAGGCGTACCGTATGAGGCGTCGCAGGGCCCATCTCACCCTCGCAGCATGGCATACTATGATACTATCGCAATATTTTCTTCTATTTATTTTGTGTGTTTCATCAACTAGTGCCACTATAATGTAATCATGCTTTTTCATTATCTGTGCAAACAGGGTTATTCAGCTGCATTTTGGTGGAACTGCACAAATGTACGTATGGAACCGGCATATATGCAGAGTGTGAGGTGTGCCAAGTAAAAATTACCGACACCAACCATGTTGCATGCACCCATTGGCATCCACTACAACCAGTGGGATGTGTGGCGCTCTCTGTGGACGGATCTTTCTCGACAGCAAATCCTCTAACCAAATACTAGTAGCTTATATTGGTAGTTTTCTAGGGAGTACTCTTTTCTGAAAGAAGCACCAATCTATTTTTCCTTATTTGTACACTGTGTCACAACTTTGACCCAAAGGTCCAGAGCTATTTTAGGGTGATTGGTGTAGTACTCGGAGACTGATTGTAAGCATGATTTTCATTAGTTGTCACACTGATTGTAAGCATGAGCAGGTGGAAGATTAGGTTAGTGCGAAGCTTACCTTAAACCCTACCGCCGCCGTTGAAACGAGGCGAGCGTCGAGGGAATCGTGGAGAACGGCGGGGAAGCGACATTGCGCCATCCGGCCTCCTCTTGCGGTGGGAGAACGAATACTCCGGTGGCTCCGGCTGGCTCTGCACCCTCACGAATGGCACACCATACTCGATCGATTCGTTATCCTCTGGGTGCTCGACCTTCGACCTGTACGCCCACCACCTCTGCCTGACTGTCGCCTCGGGCGAATCTGTCTGCTCCATTGCCCATAGGAGATACTCGATGAACTCGGAGGGCTGCGACGTGACTGCCGCCGAGGAGTACATGTACATCGCCGCCCTCATCACCGCTGTCTTGCTCTTTCGCATACATTGCCACATGGCCTGCACCGTCCTTGAAATCTCCCACTCAATGTCAAACCAACTAAGGATCTCCTTCAACCTAGCTAACTTTGCCTGGTCGCCACCAGCGATCTGCCTGATTTGTTGTTGCATCCTCTCCATAGATGTCGTTCATAGAGAAGAGGGAGAGGAGAGGAGGTGGTTTTGGAATGGAGATGATGGAGAGGAGAGGAGGTGGTTTTGCAATGGAGAGAAGATCAGAAGAGGGAGAGGCGAGACGGTGGTTTTGGAATGGAGATGATGGAGAGGAGAGGAGGTAGTTTTGGAATGGAGATGATGGAGAGGAGAGGAGGTAGTTTTGCAATGGAGAAGATCAGAAGAGGGAGAGGCGAGACGGTGGTTTTGGAATGGAGATGATGGAGAGGAGAGGAGGTGGTTTTGCAATGGAGAAGAGGGAGAGGAGCGTGCGGCAGCGATTTAGGATTGGGCGAGAGGGCCGGCGTGCTGTGACTGGATCAAAATCAAAATCAATTTACCCTTCAATTAAGAAAGCGACCTCACATTAACTAGTCTCCCTTTTATTCTGGGTCATAATTGACCATGATTTTCGCACATAAAATATATGTTATATGTTGCAAAAATAATATAATTTGAAAGTACATTCAGATACGAACCAAACGATACAATTTTTGGTGACATGCATTCACATTTTGCTTGTCACGTACAGTACGTGGTCAAACTTTGACCCAAAATACGCAAAACAACAAAAAATACTTCCAAGACCAGCGCCGCTCTTCCGCTCTTCTCCTCTTAAACCACCGCTGATCCTCTCCTGTTCCAATCTAAATCCAGCGCCGCTCCTCTCCTCTTCCATTTCAAAAACATCGTCCCTCCTCTCCTATTCCAGTCCAAAACCAGCGTCGCTCCTCTCCCGTTCTAATCCAAAACCAGCGCTGCTCCTCTCCTCTTCCATTAAAAAACCACCGCCGGCGAGTGAAGGTGCTGTGGAGAAGTAGATCGATGGAGGAGTACAACCGATATGTGAGGATCGCACATGGCGACCCTGTGAAGCTAGCTAGGATGTTGGAGATACAGTCTTGGTTTGACAACAAGGACCAACTAGTGGCGACGGCGACATCCATGGCCAAATATCTGCAACAGAGCGAAAAGGCGGCGATACTCCCGGAGGGAGTCGCGCCGGAGTACATAGAGCTGCTCCTCTGGGCCATGGAGCAAACAGATTCACCGAATCCGATCGTGAGGGAGCGGTGGTGGAAGTATCGATCCCAGATGGAGCATCCACCAGAGATTGAAGGATCGAGCATCTACAGGGTGCCGTTTGTGAGGGTGTCCTGCCAGAGCGAGCCGGTGGAGTATTCGTCGATCGAACCCAACTGCAAGAGGAGAAAAGCAGTTGGCCCGACGACGCTTGCCCGCCATCGTCTCCCTCGCCGTTCACATCGTCTCACGGGGCGGCTGTCTGCCGCCGAGGAATAGGAGGGGGCTGCCCCCCCCCCGGCCCAATAGTCGGGCAGGTTGTGAATTGTCAGGAGGAGCTTAGGGTTGTCAGTATTTGCAGGTTGTGAATTGTGTTTTGTGTTGTGTATTTTGAGAGTACTTTCAGATATGAATGTCTTTTGAATTTCAGATTTGTAGTATTGAGCATATGAAGAATTTTATGAATTCTAGAGATCTATTTTTAGCACTTAAAAAAATGTAGTTTCGTAGGAGTATAAAAGTGCAGATGAGACGAAACTGCAAGTTTCAGTTTCAGATAAGAAACTGCAAGTTCAGTTTCAGATAAGAAACTGCAACTTTCAGAGGCAGAACATTTATATTAACACGGCCTTTTCAAACAGGGTTAACATCATGTTGGAAGTTTTATTCATGGTCGAAAATGGAACTACCAGCCAGTTAACATCATGCTGATCAACATTCATGCATAGCACATCTTCATATGATGCACAGTCAAAATGCCCACACAATGTCGAGTGTGCGAAACACAGAGAAAATGAGGGACGAAGTTTTGGCAAGTGTTGGACGTGGTTTTGGGCTGCCCCGTCTAGGCTTTCATTTTTAACATGGGCAGCCCATGACCTCGGATGGGAGGGCCTGTTTGTATTTTCTTAGGGCCGTCATGTATCGACCGGCCAATGGACCTCCCATCCAAGGTTTTATTTTTGGCAGCCCAATTTATGTATTTTTTTGAAGAAAACGCATTCTATTTTTCTATATAAGAATAGGAACGCCAGGTACAACTTATGTTTCCCTTCTAACTATATTATATATATTTAAATTATTTTATATGTTATTATATATTATTTTTATTGTCATCATATATTTAACAGATACTTACATATGTAAGAAAACAATATCCCACATCTTATTAACTTATAAAAATAATTTCTTAACAAATAAAATCCTGGATTGTTTTGGCACGAAAATCCTAGTGATTGTGTACAAAAGCTTGGTAAGATTTAAGGACGAATGTAATAATATCACTTATTATTTAAATATATTTATAACAAAATGCTCAGCCCTTTTTTATTTTTTGATAACATTGCTGGTCCAACCCAACATTATAATTAGAATCAGCCCAGCAAAATCGTGTATCTAGATAAAGTGCAAATGGCCTATAATTTTTTAGGAAATAAAATAAATGGGCCGCATGGACACTACATTAATTGTTCACCCAGCCCAGCTAATGGCTGTAAATCAAAAAAAAGATCAAATTGACTGTAAATTCTACCACGCAAAAAAGACTGTAAATTCTGAAAAAATGGGTTGAATACGTGCCACATTTTTGGAGGCTGAAATGTGGGCCAATAGGTCGAAGCCAACGCAAGTCATTGTCAATTTAGTCAACAAATGATTCTGACATGTTAGCCGTTGGATTTACATCCAACGACCGGCATCCATCTTCAATCTCTCGTATTCTTCCTCCAGCGTCGCCGGGACCACCTCCCGCCTCCTGTTGCTAGCAGCTCTGCTTAGCACGCTTCGCTATGAAGCGCTACTCCACCGTTGGCCAGGCCATCCCTCCACCCCTCCACACCTCCTGTTCTTCTCCACCGACTGCCGAACCACACCGCACTAGAACCAGTTAACCCTCGTACACCTCTCCGTCTGCGACTCTACTCCCACGTCTTCCCATCTCCGGCTCATTGCTATCCGGGGCCTCGCCGTCGTCCACCACCTTGGATGCGCTCGGCGCGGCGTGGTCAATGTGGTCAACGAACGACACCATCGGAAGTAGACTGTGCATGGAGAGGCTGACAGCTGGGTCCACGGCTGCACACAAGGAAATGCCTCCTTATTACGCGCAAAATAATGATTCCTCCACCTGACATCTGGGACCCATCGGAAGGGCCTCTGTATTTCGCAAAAAAAATGTGCCCCCCGCTGACTTGTCAGACCCACCAGCTATCTTCGCACGCAAGGAAGTGCCTCCTTATTATGCACAAAAAAATGAATACCCCCCCTGCCAGCTGGAACCCAGCATACTGGGAGGCTGACTTGTGGGCCTACCAAGTTGACGGGGACGGAGGGCTTTGTCAACTTAGTCAATATGAACGATTCTAACTCCTGTTACCGTGCGATGTTCATCCAACGGTTGTAGTGCTTCTTCAACCTCTGGTCTTCTTGCTCCAGCCGCCCAAACCAGCGCCGGTCGTGCCGCGTGCTCCTGCCTCCCGTGGCCGGCTGTGATGCCGCGGAGGCCTCACCGCCCCCTACTACTCCCACCGCTGGCCAGGCCATCCCTCTACTCACCCACACCCCCTGTTATTCTGCGGCGACAGCAGCCCCACACCGCAGCCGAACTAGTGAACCCTCGTACTCCTCTTCGCGTGGGCATCCACTGCTGCGTCTTCCCCGGCTCCGACTCGTCCCCTTCCTAGGCCTCGCCGTCGTCCACCGCCATGGTGCTCTCGGCGCGGCGTGGTCAACATGGTCAAGGAACGACTTCCATCGGAGGTGGACTGTACGTGGAGAGGCTGATAGCTGGGTCCACGGCCGCAGCAAGGAAGTGCCTCCTTATTACGCGGAAAATAATGATTCATCCACCTGACAGTGGGGACCCACCAGACGGGCCACCGTATTTTGCAAAAAAAAAAGTTTCCCCCTGACTGCTGGGACCCACCAGCTACATCTTCGCACGCAAGGAAGTGCGTCCGGGCAAAAAAAATGATTCGCCCCCCTGACTGCTAGGACCCACCAGCTACATCTTCGCACGCAAGGAAGTGCGTCCGGGCAAAAAAAATGATTCGCCCCCCTGACTGCTGGGACCCACTGGCTACATCTTCGCACGCAAAGGAAGTGCGTCTGGGCAAAAAAAACGATTCGCCCCTTTGACTGCTGGGACCCACCAGCTACATTTTTGCACGCAAGGAACTGTTTGACAGTCGGGACCCACCTGGTCGAAGCGTACGTAGCGTTGTCATTCTGGTCGCGAATGTGTACGTACATATATACTAGTCGATGTAGAGGCGCGCACGTGTCGTAGTAGAGGCGCGTACGTGTCGTAGTAGAGGCGCGCATGTAGCATGTACACGTATGTACAGCGGTGAGGGTGCAAGAAAGAAAATACGGCCACATACGTACATACGGGCGGGGTCTCGAACGCCTACTCGCGCATACGAACATGGCTGGGTCGGAACGGAGAAATAGAGTCGTCGTCATGTTCATGGGGAGGCAACGGAATGCGTCGTGTTCATGGGGAGGCAACGGAATGCGTCGTGTTCATGGGAAGGCAACGGAATGCATCGTGTTCATGGGGAGGCAACAAAATGCGTCGTGTTCATCGGGAGGCAACGGAACACGTGGGAGCCAACCGGCTTGGACGGAACAGGCGATGGAAACGAGGCCTGGCGTACCGCAAAACGGAGGAAACGGACCTCCTACGTTCAGAACGGGGTCCTGTTGATCGGGACGGGTGTGGCGTACCGCAAAACAGAGGAAACGGACCTCCAACGGTCGAAATGGGGGTCCTGTTGATCGGGAGGGGTGTGGCGTACCGCAAAACGGACGAAATGGACCTCCTACGGTCGAAACGGGGGTCCTGTTGATCGGGAGGGGTGTGGCGTACCACAAAACGGACGAAACGGAATTGTGTTGGAGCGCTACGGTCGAAACGGGGGTCCTGTTCATCAGGAGGGGTGTGGCGTACCGCAAAACGGGACTCCACCGGATGCTGTTCATCTCCGCCGTCGACCTCCTCCAGCCTCCACGGGCTCGTGTTCATCCAGCCTCCACCGCGCGCTACTCCACCGGCTACTGTTCAACCACCCCTCCACCGTCTACTCTTCATCCAGCCCTCCACCGTCTACTGTTCATCCAGCCCTCCACACCACAGGGTCCTGTTCAACCACCCCTCCAAGGCCACCCCTCCACCGTCTACTGTTCATCCAGCCCTCCACACCACGGGGTCCTGTTCATCCAGAGGCAACGCCACCGCTCACTGTTCATCCAACCCCCCCCCCCCCCGCAACACTCACTGTTCATCGAATCGATCGGCATCAGTTAGCAGCAGTAGCGAAGGAATCGCTCCATCAGGTTCAGTTAACAGCCATCGATCGATCGCTCGGGTTCCGTAACGCGTAGCCTGCAGTGTAATCGCTCGGGTTCAGTTAGAGCCCAACGCCTCGCTCGGGTTTAGTTAGAGCCAACGCCTCGCACACACGTGCGTACCTGTACGAGAGAAACGCGCATCGCTCGGCCCCCGACCTCCCACCGTAATCGGCAACTCCCCGAAATTTTCCTCCCCCTCGCTTCTACCACAGTTTTTTCTGTCATGGACGGCCCAAAGAATGTCATGCAGCTGCGTCTCTGGCCCGCCCAGGACGAAAAGCCCATTTTCTGTCATGATTTTTTCTCATAGAAGTAGGAGCCCACCACATCTATGATGATACCGGGTTTTGTCACAATTATCGTCATAGAAGTGTCATATGTATGACAGGAAAAAAATTGGTTCGGCCCAAAATGTCACGGATGTGTCTTTTTTTGTAGTGGGAGTAGCAAGCACATGCATATTATATCTATCAAAATAATCATGTGTAGTAGTGAAACACAACCCATCAATATAATCCTTAATAAGGGAAAACTTCTCTGATATAGTGTAGTTGAAATAATTCAAAAAGATAATAGGACTGTCATGCGTGGGTGCAATAGCAACAATTTCATGTTTAACATAAGGGACTATAGCAAGTTCATCTCCATAAGCATCATTCATATTGGCATCTTGGCCACAAGCATAGCAAGCATCAAGTTCATCAAAAAGGGATATTTTAAATGAATCAACGGGATCATAGCAATTATCATGGCATTCATCCTTCGGTAAGGTCGAAGGGACATTAAATAATGTATGAGTAGGAGAGTTACCCTCATTAGAAGGTGGGCACGGGTAGCTAATCCGATCTTCCTCCTTTTGTTCTTCGCTCTCCTCATCATCTTTTTCATCCAATGAGATCACAGTTTCATCAATTTTTTCTTCCATAGACTCCTGCAAAATATTAGTCTCTTCTTGGACAGCGGAGACTTTCTCAATAAATTCATCAATATCATAATTGTATTTATAATTCTCATAGCAATATTTAAGGATAGCTAAATTTTCAAGTCTATAAACTGAATCATCAAAATCTTCAAACTCTTTAAACAAAGATTCAATTTCACAAGGACCCTTAAAAGCAATAAATTCTTCTATTCGTTCCACATCATATTAATCATATATACCATTAGCATAAGAAGCTAAGGTTTCATTATCACTAAACTCACATTGGTAGGGAAGTTCTTAGGGTCTTCAGAATAACAAGTAAAATCGTATATTTCACATAAATTCCAAGCATAGCATTGCAAATGATGAATTTGATCCAGTAAAAGTTTCCTTTTTGAGATAAGCGGTGTCGCACATAACAAGCATGCTCATCTAAAGATTTGCCCTCAACTAAGATAGTTGGGGATTTAGCACAAGCACATAGGGATCGAAGATTATCCAAGTAAAAAGCCTCAGGAGTATGATAGATTTTGAGTGGTCCTTCAACCATTGATGTAGTAGGTACAACTAATTTTTTTTGGTATTTTGCGTTTCCTACCCATAACTAAAGATAGAAAACAAGATCACAAAATAAAAAATACTTAGTGATAAAGCAAGCAAGCACACACGAGAATATTCACCCCACACTATAACTCCCCGGCAACGGTGCCAAAAAAAGGTTTTGATAACCCACAAGTATAGGGGATCAATTGTAGCCTCTTTCGATAAGTAAGAGTGTCGAACCCAATGAGGAGCTAAAGGTAGACCAAATATTACCTCAAGTTCTATTGACCACCGATACAACTCTACGCACGCTTGACGTTCGCTTTACCTAGAACAAGTATGAAACTAGAAGTACTTCGTAGGTGTTGTTGGATAGGTTTGCAAGAAAATAAAGAGCACGTAAATAAAATCTAGGGGTTGTTTTAGGTAAAGAAGCAATAAAGTTAGTATAGCGAGTGTGGAAAAGTGGTGGTAGGAGTTGTGAAATTGTCCCTAAGCAATTGACTACTTTACTAGACTGATAGCAAGTTTTATGTGGGAGACGCCACTGCTAGCATGTCATCCCTAACATGAAATTCTATGCACTTATGACTGGAACTATTAGCAAGCATCCGCAACTACTAGCGTTCATTAAGGTAAAACCCAACTGAAAGTGCAACTATCCCTAGGTGGTTTTGGTAATTCATAACAACATATAGCTCATTGAGCTAATGCTATTCCAAGACTATTATTTCAGGAAAGCTCAATGAATGGCATTGCATGGATGATGAAAGTGGATCCCTCAAAATACTAAGGACAAAGGATTGGCTCAAGCTCAAAAGCTCAAGACTCTTCATTTTATATTTTAGTGATCCAAGATCACATTGAGTCTATAGGAAAAGCCAATACTATCAAGGAGGGGTGAGGTGTTGCTTAATGAGCCTCTTGCTTCATGTGCTTAGTGATATGCTCCAAAACCCTCAACTACTATCCCACATCCACAAATGACCTAAACCCAAAGCCAAAATCGGTCACACCGATTCTTCCTATCCGGCGCCACCAATTCCAAAAGTCATAGCCACTGCCACAAACCCTAAGCAAATCGGTCTTACCGATAGGGATCTCGGTCTCACCGAGATGGGGTTGTAATCTCTCTGTTTCCCTTCGTAACGTTTCGGTCTAACCGAAGTGAGCGATCGGTCCCACCGAGATTGCAATGTAAACTCTCTGTTTCCTTTTTGTAACATTTCGGTCTCACCGAAAAGAGCAAATCGGTCCCACCGAGTTTACCTGACCAACTCTCTGGAAAGCTTATTACCAAATCGGTCTCACCGAGTTTGTGTAATCGGTCTTACCGAGATTACGTTATGCCCTAACCCTAACCGAATCGGTCTCACCGAGATGCATGTCAGTCCCACCGAAAATCACTAACGGTCACTAGGTTTACTAAATCGGTCCGACCGAGTTTAACGATTCGGTCCCACCGAGTTTAGTAAATTGTGTGTAACGGTTAGATTTTGTGTGGAGGCTATATATACCCCTCCACCTCCTCTTCATTCGTGGAGAGAGCCATCAGAACGAACCTACACTTCCAACTTACCATTTCTGAGAGAGAACCACCTACTCATGTGTTGAGGCCAAGATATTCCATTCCTACCATATGAATCTTGATCTCTAGCCTTCCCCAAGTTGCTTTCCACTCAAATCTTCTTTCCACCAGATCCAAAACCTATGAGAGAGAGTTGAGTGTTGGGGAGACTATCATTTGAAGCACAAGAGCAAGGAGTTCATCATCAACGCACCATTTGTTACTTCTTGGAGAGTGGTGTCTCCTAGATTGGCTAGGTGTCACTTGGGAGCCTCCGACAAGATTGTGGAGTTGAACCAAGGAGTTTGTAAGGGCAAGGAGATCGCCTACTTCGTGAAGATCTACCGCTAGTGAGGCAAGTCCTTCGTGGGCGACGGCCATGGTGGGATAGACAAGGTTGCTTCTTCGTGGACCCTTCGTGGGTGGAGCCCTCCGTGGACTCGCGCAACCGTTACCCTTCGTGGGTTGAAGTCTCCATCAACGTGGATGTACGATAGCACCACCTATCGGAACCACGCCAAAAACATCCGTGTCTCCAATTGCGTTTGAATCCTCCAAACCCTTCCCTTTACTTTCTTGCAAGTTGCATGCTTTAATTTCCGCTGCCTATATACTCTTTGCATGCTTGCTTGAATAGTGTGATGATTGCTTGACTTGTCCTAAAGTAGCTAAAATCTGCCAAACTCTAAAATTGGGAAAAGGTTAAGTTTTTATTGGTCAAGTAGTCTAATCACCCCCCCTCTAGACATACTTCAAGGTCCTACAAGTGGTATCAGAGCTTTGGTCTCCATTTGCTTTGATTTCCATAGCTTTTGGTGGTCATAGCCTTGGTTTCACAACCTAGGAGAGTATGGCGTCTAGCGAGGGAAATTATCACCGTAGAGGTCCTTACTTTGATGGTACTAATTTTGCTAGTTGGAAGCATAAGATGAAAATGCATATTCTTGGACATAACCCCGCCGTTTGGGCAATTATTTGTATTGGCTTGCAAGGTGAATTCTTTGATGGGAGAGAACCGAACCGTGAAGCTAATGCGGAAGAATTGAAGATGCTGCAATACAACGCTCAAGCTTGTGATATCATCTTCAACGGATTGTGCCCCGAAGAATTCAACAAAATCAGCCGTCTTGAGAATGCAAAGGAAATTTGGGATACTTTGATTGATATGCATGAAGGTACCGAGTCCGTCAAGGAATCCAAGTTGGATGTGCTCCAAAGTCAGCTTGACAAGTTCAAAATGAAGGATGGTGAAGGTGTCGCTGAAATGTACTCTAGGCTTGCTCTTATCACAAATGAGATTGCCGGCTTAGGGAGTGAAGAGATGACCGACAAATTCATCATCAAGAAGATCCTAAGAGCATTGGATGGAAAGTATGATACCGTGTGCACATTGATTCAAATGATGCCAAACTACAAAGATCTCAAGCCAACGGAAGTCATTGGAAGAATTGTTGCTCATGAGATGTCACTCAAGGATAAGGAGGAACTTCACAACAAGTCAAGTGGTGCTTACAAAGCCTCAAGTGAAGCCCCCACATCATCAAGTGAGAAACAAACCTTCAATGAAGAATTGAGCTTAATGGTGAAGAACTTCAACAAATTCTACAAGAGTAGAAGCAAAGAAAGAAGCTCCAAGTCAAGGTCTTACAATGACAAGAGATCTTCTAGTCGAGAGCGCAATTGCTACAATTGTGGGAGACCCGGACACTATTCCAATGAGTGTACGGCACCCTACAAAAGAAGAGAAGATTCTCCAAGAAGAAGGAGCAAAAGAGAAGAATCACCACCAAGAGAGAGGAGGAGTAGAGATGATCGTTATGAACGAAGACCCTCACGGAGAAGCAAGGATTCGGAAAGGAAGGACAAGTCATCAAGGAGCTACACAAAACGAAGACATCAAGCTCATGTTGGTGAATGGGTATCCGGCTCCGACTCCGACAATCACTCCGAGAGAAGCTATCACTCCGACTCCGAATATACTCAAGATGAAGGTGTTGCCGGTCTAGCACTTGTGTCAACCAACTCCTACGACATATTTGATTCACCAAATGAAGGTGTTGGAAGATGCTTCATGGCCAAAGGTTCAAAGGTAACACATCCTGAGTATGTTGATTTCAATAGTGATGAAGATGACTTGCTTGTGGATGATGATTTACTTGTTGACAACTCTAGTGATGAATACTATGATGAAACGTCAATTAATCATGCTAATCAAGATAAAACGAATGACAATGATAAGGAGAAGATTGTGATTCTAACTAAAGAACTAAACACTCTTAAGTTAGCTCATGAAACTATCTACGAAGATCATCGAGAACTTTTAAGAGCTCATGAGATGTTACGCTTTGAAAAGCTCAATCTTGAGCAAGAGCATGAGTTCTTAAAAGCAATCAATGATGATCTTCGCAAGAAAAGTTCTTCTTACATTGCCAAGCGTTTACTCTTATCTACTTACATGCCTCAAGTCAAGTCTAGTAACAAGTACAAGAAAGATACTTCCTCTAGTAGTAACAAAAATAATGTCAAATCTAATATTGTTGCTTCTAGTAGTTCTCTTGATTCCACTAATGATTCTCTTAGCCAAATTACACTTGAGCAAGAAAATAGCTTATTGAAGGGAATTATAGAGAAAGGTGTTTACAAGAGCCTTGCCGGGAGTAAGCAATTCGAGGAAATTGTACGCAAGCAAGGAAGGCACCGGAAGAATCAAGGTGTTGGTTTTGAACGAAAGTTCAATGCCAATGGAGTTGAGTGGGAAGAAGATCAATACCCCAAGACGAAGTTTGTTCCTCAACAAGAGAAGTATGATCCTACTTCCTTCAAGGGAACACAAGCTCAAGATGATCTTCCACCACAAGACCACAAGAACAAAGGCAAAGACAAGCTTCAAGAAGAGATTGATACATTTGAAGAAGCACCTAAAGCCTCGTTCAAGTGGGTCCCCAAGACTACGTCAAGTTCTACTTCATCAAGTACAACTACAACTCCAAGGATTCCCATCAAGATGATGTGGATCCCGAAGAAGAAGAACTAGAGAGTTCTTGAGGGTGACTCCGCCAACATTCTTCACTCATATCATTTTGGCAAGAACAAGTGCAATCAACTTCCACATCCTGCACTAGTTCAAAGAGTCACAAACCCTCATGTTGGTAAGGCAAGGGACAAGGTAACCTAATGAGTTCATGGACATCATCTTGTGTGTGCATCACTCTATGTCTATGGATATTCTTGTTTGTTCCTTGTGGGACTAACCCATGTAGGTAAGTTGAAAGTGCAACTCACTCCAAAGGATTGCTCCAAATGATCTACATCAACATTGAGCATCCACATCTTCAACACCTACATGAAGTCATCATCGACAAAACCCAAGGTTAGTTCATCCCTCTAAGGGGGGATCTCACATCTAGGGGGAGCTTAACTCTAAGAATTGAGTCAAAGCAACTCTAATGGTGTGAACACATCAATGCATTATGTAAAAGTGGTAACCCCACTTGAGCTTAAACGATGAGTATGACCTATGATCAAATGTTCTCATTTGACTCCTAAGTCAATATACTCATATATAGATGACCTAGTCATCGCCAATTGTTTGATAGATGCTAGAATTGGTTGTGCATGCTTTGCCACATATTTCATTTGCCATCTTATTGTGTGAGCATGTTGGTGCATATTTTACTCATTCAAGGACATCCACTTGTTGTTTTGATTGTTTGGTTCTTTCTTTTTGCCAAGTGGATGGACAAGAATGCCTAAGAACCTTCTTTAGCTATCTATGCTTTTCTCATCTCAAACTCTATTCATGCTACATCACAAAATTTGATCAAGTCAGATTCGAACCACTCTGTGTGAGGAGCACTCGGAGTCCCCGATTCGTCATAGACTTAAACTTCCAAAACCTCTTTGTGACTCTCGGTCTGACCGATTCCTCCATTTCGGTCCTACCGAGATCATTAAGTTGATCTGAGTTTTCAATCTCGGTGCAACCGATTTGAACTTTTCGGTCACACCGATTTGCTGTAACTGTACACAGTTATGCATCTCGGTGCCACCGAGTTGTTCCACTCGGTCACACCGACAGGGTCGGGCTATATATAGCCACGGGAAATTTTTTGGAAATTTCTCCGAAACCCTTCGCCCACGCAATAGCTCGCTCTGCCATCGGAAGTCTCCGGATCGTCTCCTCGTCGCCAGCAGCCTCCTGTCGCTGGTCTCCGCCGCCGTCAACGGATTTCGCCCCCGCCGTTGTCGTCGTAGCGAGTCCACCGCCAAGTTAGGGTATGGACTCAATCTTTGTGCTATCCACGTCTGATTCCAAGCACATTGTATTCTTATTGAATCTTGCCACGATTGAAACACTTCTATCTAGCCAAAGTAGTCTGTAGATTAGATGAGATTCAAATTTTTAGGGTTAGGTTTCCGCCGAAACCATCTCGGACCCACCGAGTTGAAAAACTCGGTCTCATCGATTTGGCTTATGCCATTGCATTAGTGACTCTCGGTCTGACCGAGAATTACTAATCGGTGCGACCGATTTGAGGATTCTGTGAAACCCTAGCAGTCTCAGTGCCACCGAACTGTGACTCGGTCCAACCGAGATCATCAGTTTAGGTTCCAAAACTGCTTCGGTATCACCGAATTTGAAAATCGGTTGATCCGAAATGCTTTCTGTGGAAAACTAAAACTGAACTTTTGAATCATTCTTTTGCAAAAATCTCTGCATTTTGTGATGCTCATCTATTCTATCTCATCTATAACTCTTCACAGGGTCAGCGGTCAGCCTTTTGCAGCATGTCAGACCAAAGTGACAGCCAGAACAGGTCAGAAGAGCAGATGGACTTGAGTGAGGGCACTAGTCCCTCAACTACAGATGAAGGGAGCAGAAGTACTCCTAGCAATTTGCCTAAGGCTGCTACTAGGCAAAGGAGGAAGAGAACTCAGACTCAGAAGATGAAGATTATAAAGCTGAGGAAGATGAGGCTACTTCCAAGAAAGTGGTGCTCAAGAAGGAATATGGCTCTGCACATAGCACAAAGCCAGGTCTGAAGAAGAAAGTTCCTGCCAAGAGGACACCAATGCCTAAAGCCAGAAAGTCCACTCAAGTGCCAGCCCAGACAGAACCCAAAGAGGCACCTGAGAAGAAAGTCACTTCTTCCAAACCTCAGAAAGTCCCCACTGGTGAGACTATGAAGTTCACAATTGAATCAGAGGATGAAGGTGGTCAGGACAAGAAGAAGAAGAGAGCAAGAACCACAACTGCCAAGGTCCTTGGAAAGCCCTCTATGAGAAGAGATTCTGAAGAAGAGGAAGAGGTTGCTGCACCAGCACCTAAGGCACCCAAGCTTATGGGTGATGCAATCAGATCAGGGGCTGCAACATCTAAGCCCAAGGAAGCACCCAAAGCTGCCTCCAAGGCCAAGCAAGTTCCAAAGAGGAATACTAGGAGTATTCCAGCTGCTGAGAAGAACAAGGCCCCAGTGCCAAATGTTGCTGAAGAAGAAGATGAAGAAGGACAGGTCCTAAGAAAGCTCAAGCCCAAGATACCAGACCACAATGATGCCCATCCTGTGGCTGAGGACATGAGGATCAGGAAGGATTCAGGGCTGAGACTATGGAGGATGGAAGATCCATATGCATCAAGGAGAAGAACTGTTGTTGACTACAGGTTCCACACAAAGGAACATCAGGACTTCTATGAAACAATTCTATTGGAAAAGAAGCCTATAGTTTGTGACATGAGGTGGGTCGACTGGACCTACATCAAGGACAATGAAGAGCACTATCCAGGAGTGCAAGAGAGCTTTGTTGCTCGTGGAGTTGCTGATTTTGTTGGACAGAAGTTCACCCACTGGAATGATGAACTTATCATGCAATTCTACTCCACAGCACACTTTTACCCAGATGGAAGAATTGTTTGGATGTCTGAAGGTACAAGGTACCAATCCACTGTTGAAGAATGGGCAAGTCTGATAAATGCCCCCAAGGAAAATGAGGATGACCTGGATATCTATGCAAAGAAGAAGATGGATCACAATTTCATGGCTCACATGTACAAGGAGATTCCAGACAAGGCAGTAGAGACTCACAAGTTTGGATCAGTTCACTTTCTGTTGTAAGGGTTGCCAACCATTAATTGGATTCTGAGGCATACTTTGTTGCCCAAGTCTGGTGACCATAACATGATCAGAGGGCATGCCATCAACATGTTGCATGTGTTTGATGTGCCACAAAAGTTCAAAGTCATGAGCCTGATGATTGAAACAATTAAGAGGACTGCAGCAGATCAGAAGAGGAGCTGTGGATATGCACCTCAGATTCAGGAATTGATCAACTCAAAGATGGGCACAGGGAAATATCAGTTGGATAAGGAACATTTTCCACTTTATCCAGACTTTGAGGACAATGAGGTTGTCATGAATGAGAATGATCCACAATCAGTTCAAGCTCAGGAGAAGAAGGAGAAGGCAAAGAAGGAGAAGGCTGCCAAGATGCCAACTCAAGAGGAGGCATCTGGATATTTCTTGAAAACCAAACAGGAGCAGCTTGGTTACTTGATAGCATCTACACTGAGGATTGAGAAGGGACTGGCCACCCTCACTCAGAATCAGGAGAGCCTTGAGAGAATCATGGAACTCAAATTCCATGACCTTGATGTCAAAGTAGCTGAGATTCAGTCGGTTGTAGAGCAGCTGCAGGAGGACATGCAGGAGAAGCAGGGCAAGACAACAACTAATGTGTTTTCCAGAGTGCCCAGAGCCCAGTGGTCAGTTGCAGTGCCAGTGACAGACACTAGAGCAACAACTTCAGCACCAGCCACTGCCCCTTCAGTTCCAGTGCAACCAGCTCCAGCATCCACTCCAGCACCCTCTACTTCAACTGAAGCCTTCGTCCTTGGAGTCATCAGGACACCACCACCAGAAGATCAAGCCTGAGAGTCGATCTAGCACTATGCATTTTCTATGAACTTTTTGGTAACTTGTTGCCAAAGGGGGAGAAAAATATATAGATCATAGGCTTCGAGAGAGAGAGCGTGTTGCTTTTGTTCTCTCTTGCTTTATTTGGTGGTTTTAAACTTTGTTTGCTTTTGGTTGAGATACTATGCTTGTGAGACATTGATGATCATGTGTTTGATCATAAGCTACACTTATGCATGCTTGATATTATCCTATCTATCTTATGTGATCATTCACTATGCTTGGTGATGAGTGCATGTATTCAATGTTTATTATTTTGAGCGCTCCACCAAGATGTATGTGACATGGAAGAGTAACCCATGAGCCTAATTCATTGTGCATTTGCAGTCCAAAGCAAATCTTAACCCATGCACAAATTTAGGGGGAGCTCTTGCTTATCACATACTTCTCAAAGGGACGATGTTATTCAATCTTATTATCATTTGTCGGAGCTTTGATCTATATGTTGTCATCAATTACCAAAAGGGGGGAGATTTAAAGTGCAACTATCCCTAGGTGGTTTTGGTAATTCATAACAACATATAGCTCATTGAGCTAATGCTATTCCAAGACTATTATTTCAGGAAAGCTCAATGAATGGCATGGCATGGATGATGAAAGTGGATCCCTCAAAATACTAAGGACAAAGGATTGGCTCAAGCTCAAAAGCTCAAGACTCTTCATTTTATATTTTAGTGATCCAAGATCACATTGAGTCTATAGGAAAAGCCAATACTATCAAGGAGGGATGAGGTGTTGCTTAATGAGCCTCTTGCTTCATGTGCTTAGTGATATGCTCCAAAACCCTCAACTACTTTCCCACATCCACAAATGACCTAAACCCAAAGCCAAAATCGGTCACACCGATTCTTCCTATCCGGCGCCACCGATTCCAAAAGTCATAGCCACTGCCACAAACCCTAAGCAAATCGGTCTTACCGATAGGGATCTCGGTCTCACCGAGATGGGGTTGTAATCTCTCTGTTTCCCTTCGTAACGTTTCGGTCTAACCGAAGTGAGCGATCGGTCCCACCGAGATTGCAATGTAAACTCTCTGTTTCCTTTTTGTAACATTTCGGTCTCACCGAAAAGAGCAAATCGGTCCCACCGAGTTTACCTGACCAACTCTCTGGAAAGCTTATTACCAAATCGGTCTCACCGAGTTTGTGTAATCGGTCTTACCGAGATTACGTTATGCCCTAACCCTAACCGAATCGGTCTCACCGAGATGCATGTCAGTCCCACCGAAAATCACTAACGGTCACTAGGTTTACTAAATCGGTCCGACCGAGTTTAACGATTCGGTCCCACCGAGTTTAGTAAATTGTGTGTAACGGTTAGATTTTGTGTGGAGGCTATATATACCCCTCCACCTCCTCTTCATTCGTGGAGAGAGCCATCAGAACGAACCTACACTTCCAACTTACCATTTCTGAGAGAGAACCACCTACTCATGTGTTGAGGCCAAGATATTCCATTCCTACCATATGAATCTTGATCTCTAGCCTTCCCCAAGTTGCTTTCCACTCAAATCTTCTTTCCACCAGATCCAAAACCTATGAGAGAGAGTTGAGTGTTGGGGAGACTATCATTTGAAGCACAAGAGCAAGGAGTTCATCATCAATGCACCATTTGTTACTTCTTGGAGAGTGGTGTCTCCTAGATTGGCTAGGTGTCACTTGGGAGCCTCCGACAAGATTGTGGAGTTGAACCAAGGAGTTTGTAAGGGCAAGGAGATCGCCTACTTCGTGAAGATCTACCGCTAGTGAGGAAAGTCCTTCGTGGGCGATGGCCATGGTGGGATAGACAAGGTTGCTTCTTCGTGGACCCTTCGTGGGTGGAGCCCTCCATGGACTCGCGCAATCGTTACCCTTCGTGGGTTGAAGTCTCCATCAACGTGGATGTACATAGCACCACCTATCGGAACCACGCCAAAAACATTTGTGTCTCCAATTGCGTTTGAATCCTCCAAACCCTTCCCTTTACTTTCTTGCAAGTTGCATGCTTTAATTTCCGCTGCCTATATACTCTTTGCATGCTTTCTTGAATAGTGTGATGATTGCTTGACTTGTCCTAAAGTAGCTAAAATCTGCCAAACTCTAAAATTGGGAAAAGGTTAAGTTTTTATTGGTCAAGTAGTCTAATCACCCCCCCCCCTCTAGACATACTCCAAGGTCCTACACCAACCATAGCATTAAGATATATTGGTCCCCCTTCAATCCCGTATGCATCAATCTCTATGCTAGGTTGAAGCTTCTGTCACTCTTGCCCTCCAATACATAGTCCTATCAACATACAACTAACCCTATGGTGTGATCCACGCGCGCGCTTATATGATGGGCACCAAAGGACAGCAACATAACCACAAGCAAATTAAACCAATCATAGCAATTCACCAATTACCGATAGGACAATGAAAATCTACTCAGACAGCATAGGATGGCAACACATCATTGGATAATAATATGAAGCGTAAAGCACCATGTTCAAGTAGAGGGTACAGCGGGTTGCAGGAGAGTGGACCGATATAGATAGATGGGCGAAGGTAATGCAGATGTTGGTGAAGATGACGGAGGTGTTGGTGTAGATTGCGGTGATGATGATGGCCCCGGCGGTGTTCCGGCGCCACCGGGAGAGAAGGGGAGAGAGACCCCCTCCTTTTCCTTCTTCCTTGGCCTTCTCCCTAGGTGGGAGAAGGGTTCTACCTCTGGTCCTTGGTATCCATGGCATGGGAGGGGTGAAAGCCCCTCCAAGATTGGATCTATCTCTCTGTCTCTCTCTGTTTCTGCGCTCTTCAATTCTGCCCTTTCACCGTTTCTTAAATTCCCGGAGATCCGTAACTCCGATTGGGCTGAAATTTGTACACGATTTTTACCCGGATATTGGCTTTCTTGCAGCAAAAGAAGGGAACCAACCGCCTTACGAAGTGGCCACGAGGGCCCAGGGCACGCCTGGCCCCCTAGGGCGCACCCCTCACCCTCGTGGGCCCCTCGAGCATCGTCTCGCGTTGATTCCACTTCCCAAAATTCACATATATTCCAAAAAAAACCTCCGTCGGTTTTTACCCCGTTTGGACTCCGTTTGACATGGATTTTCTGCGAAACAAAAACATGCAACAAACAGGAACTAGCACTAGGCACTGGATCAATATGTTAGTCCCAAAAATAGTATAAAAAGTTGCCAAAAGTATATGAAAGTTGTATAATATTGGCATGGAACAATCAAAAATTATAGATACGACAGAGACGTATCAGAGAGTGGTCCCGATTATTGTCACTTCGGGGTTGCCGGATCATAACACATAGTAGGTGACTATTGACTTGCAAGATAGGATCAAGAACTCACATATATTCATGAAAACATAATAGGTTCACATCTGAAATCATGGCACTCGGGCCCTAGTGACAAGCATTAAGCATAGCAAAGTCATAGCAACATCAATCTTAGAACATAATGGATACTAGGGATCAAATCCTAACAAAACTAACTCGATTACATGGTAAATCTCATCCAACCCATCATCGTCCAGCAAGCCTATGATGGAATTACTCACGCACTGCAGTGAGCATCATGAAATTGGTGATGGAGGAAGGTTGATGATGACGATGGCGACGGATTCCCCTCTCCGGAGCCCCGAACATACTCCATATCAGCCCTCCCGAGAGAGATTAGGGCTTGGCGGTGGCTCCGTATCGTAAAACGCGATGAATCCTTCTCTCCGATTTTTTCTCCCCGAACGTGAATATATAGAGTTGGAGTTGAGGTCAGTGGAGCCTCAGGGGGCCCATGAGGCAGGGGCGTGCCCCAGGGGGGTGGGCGTGCCCTCCACCCTCATGGACAGGGTGTGGGCCCCTTGGTGTTGATTCTTTCGCCGGTATTTTTTATTAATTCCGAAAATATTCTCCATGAAGTTTCAGGTCATTATGAGAACTTTTATTTCTGCACAAAAATAACACCATGGCAATTCTGCTGAAAACAGTGTCAGTACGGGTTAGTTCCATTCAAATCATACAAGTTAGAGTCCAAAACAAGGGCAAAAGTGTTTGGAAAAGTAGATACGTTGGAGACGTGTCAACTCCCCCAAGCTTAAACATTTGCTTGTCCTCAAGCAATTCAGTTGACAAACTAAAAGTGATAAAAAAAATTTTACAAACTCTGTTGGCTCTTGTTGTTGTAAATATGTAAAGCCAGCATTCAGGTTTTTAGCAAAGATTATGAACTAACCATATTCACAATTACACTTAGGTCTCATGTTTACTCATATCAATGGCATAATCAACTAGCGAGCAATAATAGTAAATCACGGATGACAACACTTTCTCAAAGCAATCATAATATGATATAACAAGATGGTATCTCGCTAGCCCTTTCTGAGACCGCAAAACATAAATGCATAGCGCCCCTGAAGATAAAGGACTGACTAAACATTGTAATTCATGGTAAAAGAGATCCAGTCATAGTCATACTCAATGTAAACTAATAGTAATGCATGCAAATAATAGCGGTGCTCTCCAGCTGGTGCTTTTTAATAAGAGGGTGATGGCTCAACATAAAAGTAAATAGATAGGCCCTTTGCAGAGGGAAGCAGGGATTTGTAGAGGTGCCAGAGCTCAAGTTTTGAAACAGAGATAAATAATATTTTGAGTGGTATACTTTCATTGTCAACATAACAACCAAGAGATCTCGATATCTTCCATGCTACACACATTATAGGCGGTTCCCAAGCAGAATGGTAAAGTTTATACTCCCCCACCACTAACAAGCATCAATCCATGGCTTGCCCAAAACAACAGGTGCCTCCAACTAACAACAATCATGGGGGAGTTTTGTTTGCAATTATTTTGATTTAAGCATGGGACTGGGCATCCCGGTACCAGCCATTTTTCTCGTGAATGAGGAGCGGAATCCACTCCTCGTGAGAATAACCCACCTAGCATGGAATATATAGACAGCCCTAGTTGATACATGAGCTATTCGAGCATACAAAACAGAATTTCATTTGAAGGTTTAGAGTTTGGCACATACAAATTTACTTGGAACGGCAGGTAGATACCGCATATAAGAAGGTATGGTGGACTCGTATGGAATAACTTTGGGGTTTATGGAAGTGGATGCACAAGCAGTATTCCCGCTTAGTACAAGTGAAGGCTAGAAAGAGACTGGGAAGCGACCAACTAGAGAGCGACAACAGTCATGAACATGCGTTAAAATTAATCAACACTGAGTGCAAGCATGAGTAGGATATAATTCACCATGAACATAAATATCATGGAGGATATGTTGATTATGTTTCAACTACATGCGTGAACATGTGCCAAGTCAAGCCACTCGAATCGTTCAAAGGAGGATACCACCCTACCATACCATATCACAACCATTTTAATAGCATGTTAGCACGCAAGGTAAACCATTATAAGCTCCTAGCTAATTAGGCATGGCATGAGCAACTATAATCTCTAATTGTCATTACAAACATGTTTCATTCATAATAGGCTGAATCAGGAATGATGAACTAATCATATTTACCAAAACAAGATAGGTCAAGTTCATACCAGCTTCTCTCATCTCAATCAGTCCATCATATATCGTCATTATTTCCTTTCACTAGCACGACCGAACGGTGTGGATAATAATAATAGTGCACATGCATTGGACTAAGCTGGAATCTGTGAGCATTTAATACAAGGGAGAAGACAAGGTAATATGGGCTCTTGGTTAAATCAACAATAATGCATATGAGAGCCACTCAACATTTTCATCATGGTCTTCTCCTCTCGACGCCCAAAGAAAAGAAAAAAGAAATAAAACTATTTACACGGGAAAGCTCCCAACAAACAAAAGAAGAACGAGAAATCTTTTTGGGTTTTCTTTTAATTACTACTACTACAGGCATGGAAAGTAAACTAGCTAAAAGCTACAACTAAATTTTTTTTATTTTTCTTAAGGTTTTTCAAACACACAAGAAAAAGACTAGCATGGATAGTACAATGAAAAAGTATGAGCACCGACAACTAGAATGAATGTGTGAACATGAATGTAATGTCGGTGAGAAATACGTACTCCCCCAAGCTTAGGCTTTTGGCCTAAGTTGGTCTATGGCTATGGCTCAAAGCTGCCTTCTCCAGTGTACGGAGGGGTGTCCTCTGGGTGCCACTGGTTGGCAATCTCCTTCGGATCCCATTGATAAACGAACTGCCGATAAGGGTCAAGTGGTGGCTCAGGATCAGGCTCTGGAACTTGTGTCAGGCTCCAGTACGCATGAATGGCCTCCGGCAAGATGAGGTACGTGCCTGAAAGTATGTTAAACAAAGAGGGTGCAGGCAAGGTAATAATCTCATGGTGAGTTTTACCAAATATCAAATTGTACTTAAGCATCTTCTTCTTATTTTTAACAATAAAATCATGTGCTACCATACTCTTATAATCTAGAAAAATAGGGGGCAGCAACTTCTCATCTTTCTCATAATGCTTAATAGGTACCTCAAAGTGTTCAGCAAGGCGTGAAGCAAAGATGCCTCCGAAGATGGGGCCCTTTGTACGATTCAGACTTAATGTTTAGCAATAATAGCGCCTAAGCTGAAAGTTGTATCACGAAACAAAACATGGCGAGAAATGGCAAGATCAGGGGAACTAAGATTTCCACTGTTCCCGCGACCAATTAAGCATCTACTAGCAAATATCGCAAAATAACGTAGAACAGGAAAATGTATACTAGTAATTCTTGCATCGAAAACTTTCCTCGTTTCCCCTACAGCAATCGTACTCCCTCCGTTTCTTTTTACTCCGCGTATAAGTTTTGGTCAAAGTCAAACTACACAAACTTTGACCAAATTTATATTAAAAAAGGTGAACATCTACAATACTTAAATTATATAATATGAAAATACATTTCATGGTGCATGTGAAAATGTTGATTTCATATTGTGAATGTTGATATTTTTTAATATAAAGTTAGTCAAACTATGCAAAGCTTGACTTTGACCAAACCTTATATGCAGACTAAAAAGAAACGGAGGGAGTATCAATAAACCTCTCCACATCATTACGATGTGGTTCCTTTATGCTGCCCGCAAAGGGTATCTTACAGACCCGACAAAAATCATATAGTGACATCTCCTTAACCTCATCATGTAAGTGAAACTCCACTGAAGGTGGTGATTTCCTAGCATGGAAATAAAAAATTTGCAGGAAAATATTAGTGAGTAGGAGATACTGTTCACGCGGGTTGTGGAGGAAGTCGGTGATGCATGCATTCTCAGCTAAATAATAAACATCATCATAAATTCTGGCGGCTCTCAAGAATTCTTCGCAAGGCCATTCGCATGGCCGAACCTCCGCAGTGCGAGGAAGATTGTATTTGGGCTTTTTATTTTCCTCATCCTGCTTATCCTTCGAGCTTCGGCTCGAAGAGCCTCTCAACAATCTCTTCAACATTTTCTTCCTCTGAAAATTTCTGAAATTTTTAGTGACTGAAAATAAAAGTGAAACAAACTCAACAAGACTGATAGCAACTACTCCCACAAGTGCCTAGAGGCTACATCATGCATTAAAACTACTTTTGACCATTTAAATTTGACATGCAAGCTCAAGAACAGGGTCACCTAAGCAGCAAAAATTTGCAACAAATAAAGCACTAGAACAAAAACTAATTGGACCATTGGAGGAGTCACATACCGAAGAACAATCCCCCCCAAACAGTTTTGTGAATGGAGCTTTGAGCAAGGAGATCGAAAATGGCAACAAGATGAGCTAGAGCACGGGTTTGAGCTATGGGAGGATTTTTTCTGGAGGAAGACGAAGTGAGTGGGTGCTGGAATAAGTGGAGGGGGCCACATGGGGTCCATGAGGCAGGGGTGCGCCCTGGACCCTCGTGGCCAGGTGGTGGCTCCCCCTGGTGTATTCTCAGTGCCAGATATTCTTAAATATTCTACAAAAAATGATATTTCATTTTCAGGACATTTGGAGAACTTTTATTTTCGGGGTATTTTTTTATTGCAAGGATAATTCAGAAAACAGACAGAAAATACTATTTTTGCTTTATTCAATCTAATAACAGTAAGTAAAAGGAGGGTACAAAGAATTGTGCTTTCTAACTTCATCCATCTCATGCTCATCAAAAGGAATCCACTAACAACGTTGATCAAGTCTTGTTAACAAACTCTTTCCGAATAACATGAAACCGGAGAATTTTGGAATAGCACTAGGTTACCTCAACGGGCATATGCACGTCCCCAACAATAAGAATATCATATTTCTTCTTGACAGTAGGAAGAGGAAATTCAAAACCTCCAATAATATTCGTTGACATTTTTCCAATAGAATTGATATTATGGACTTGAGGTTGTTTCCTCGGAAAGTGTACCGTATGCTCATTACCATTAACATGAAAAGGGACATTGCCTTTGTTGCAATCAATAACAACCCTGCAGTATTCAAAAAGGGTCTACCAAGGATAATCGACATACTATCGTCCTCAGGAATATCAAGAATAACAAAGTCCATTAAAACATCATTGTTATTGCTAGGTTGAGCATCAACATGAACATCATCATTAACATTATCACTAGGTTCATGTTCATTACCAGATTGTGTTTCAGCATCAGAAATAGAAATATCATTGGAATTCTTAGGTGTGTCAACAACAGGTTCACTAGAAGCATGCAAAGTCCTATCATTTTTCTTTTTCTTCTTCTTAGAAGGACTAGGTGGATCAACATTAGTTCTCTGAGAATCTTGCTCAATTCTCTTAGGGTGGCCCTCGGGATACAAAGGTTCCTGAGTCATTCTACCCCTTCTAGTCATAACTCTAACAACACTATCATTTTTCTTATTATTTAATTCATTGAGCAAATCATCTTGTGCTTTAAGCACTTGTTCTACTTGAGTGGTCACCATAGAAGCATGTTTACTAATAAGTTTAAGTTCACCTTTAACTCTAGACATATAGTTACTCAAGTATTCAATCATATAAGCATTACGTTTCAATTGTCTACCAACATAAGCATTGAAGTTTTCTTGTTTAACTATAAAATTATCAAACTCATCCAAGCATTGGCTAGCAAACTTAGTAGATGGGATTTCACCCTTATCAAATTTATAGAGAGAATTTACCTTTAATACCTGTGCCGGGTTATCAAGACCATGTATTTCTTCAATAGGTGGTAAATTCTTAACATCTTCAGCTTTATACCCTTTTCTTTCATAGATTTCTTTGCCTCTTGCATATCTTCAGGACTGGGGAATAGAATACCCCTTTTTCGGAGTTGGCTTAGGAGTTGGTTCAGGAAGTGTCCAATCATTATCATTACTCAGTATATTATTCAATAGCAATTCAGCTTGCTCAGCAGATCTTTCCGTGAAAACACAACCAGCACAACTATCTAGGTGGTCTCTGGAAGCATCGGTTAGTACATTATAAAAGATATCAAGTATTTCATTTTTCTTAAGAGGATGATCAGGCAAAGCGTTAAGTAATCGGAGAAGCCTCCCCCAAGCTTGTGGGAGACTCTCTTCTTCAACTTGCATAAAATTATATATTTCCCTTAAGGCAACTTGTTTCTTATGAGCGGGGAAATATTTAGCAGAGAAGTAATAAATCATATCCGCACACAACCAGGAGTAAGAGAATTAAACCATGTTCTAGCATCACCCTTTAATGAGAACGGAAATAACTTAAGGATATAGTAGTAATGAATTTTTTCCTCATTAGTGAACAGGGTGGATATATCATTTAATTTAGTAAGATGTGCCACGACAGTTTCAGATTCATAGCCATAAAAGGAACAGATTCAACCAAAGTAATTAACTCAGGATCGACAGAGAAATCATGTCCTTATCAGAAATACAGATAGGTGAAGTAGCAAAAGAAGGGTCATATTTCATTCTAGCATTCAAAGACTTTTCTTTCAGCTTAACTAACAGTTTCTTAAGATCATATCTATCTTTGCAAGCAAAAAAGTCTCTAGCAGTTTCTTCATCCATAACATAACCCTCAGGCACATCAGGCAATTCATATCTAGGGGGAGAATCTTCATCATCACTTTCATCAATATTATCAGTTTCAATAATTTCATTCTCTCTAACCCTAGCAAGTTGTTCATCAAGAAATTCACCTAGTGGCACAGTATTATCAAGCATAGAAGTAGCTTCATCATAAGTATCATGCATAGCAGAAGTGGCATCGTCAATAACATGCGACATATCAGAATCAATAGCAGGTGTAGGTGTCACAAATTTACTCATAACAGAAGGTGAATCAAGTGCAGAGCTAGATGGCAGTTCCTTACCCCCCCCCCCCATAGTTGAGGGATAAATCTTGGTTTTTTCGTCTTTCAAGTTCCTCATAGTGATCAACAGATATAAATCCCAAGTGACTCAAAGAATAGATCTATGCTCCCCGGCAACGGCGCCAAAAAATAGTCTTGATAACCCACAAGCATAGGGGATCGCAACAGTTTTCGAGGGTAGAGTATTCAACCCAAATTTATTGATTCGACACAAGGGGAGCCAAAGAATATTCTCAAGTATTAGCAGTTGAGTTGTCAATTCAACCACACCTATAAGACTTAGTATCTGCAACAAAATATTTAGTAGCAAAGTAGTATGGAAGTAACGGTAACGGTGGCAAAAGTATCAGTAGTAATTTTGTAGTAATCATAACAGTGGCAACAGAAAAGTAACTAAGCAAAGATCAATATGTGAAAAACTCGTAGGCAATGGATCAGTGATGGATAATTATGTCTGATGTGATTCCTCATGCAACAGTTATAACATAGGGTGACACAGAACTAGCTCCAGTTCATCAATGTAATGTAGGCATGTATTCCGAATATAGTCATACATGCTTATGGAAAAGAACTTGCATGACATCTTTTGTCCTACCCTCCCGTGTCAGCGGGGTCCTATTAGAAACTAAGGGATATTAAGGCCTCCTTTTAATAGAGTACCGGACCAAAACATTAACACTTACTGAATACATGAACTCCTCAAACTATGGTCATCGCCAGGAGTGGTCCCGATTATTGTCATTTCGGGGTTGTCGGATCATAACACATAGTAGGTGAATATTGACTTGCAAGATAGGATCAAGAACTCATATATATTCATGAAAACATAATAGGTTCAGATCTGAAATCATAGCACTCGGGTCCTAGTGACAAGCATTAAGCATAGCAAAGTCATAGCAACATCAATCTCAGAACATAATGGATACTAGGGATCAAACCATAACAAAACTAACTCGGTTACATGGTAAATCTCATCCAACCCATCACCATCCAGCAAGCCTACGATGGAATTACTCACGCACGGTGGTGAGCATCATGAAATTGGTGATGGAGGAAGGTTGATGATGACGATGGCGACGGATTCCCCTCTCCGGAGCCCCGAACGGACTCCAAATCAGCCCTCTCAAGAGAGGTTAGGGCTTGGCGGCGGCTCCGTATCGTAAAACGCGATGAATCCTTCTCTCTGATTTTTTTCTCCTCGAACGTGAATATATAGACTTGGAGTTGAGGTCGGTGGAGCCTCAGGGGGCCCACGAGGCAGGGGGCGCGCCCCAGGGGGTGGGCACGCCCTCCACCCTCGTGGACAGGGTGTGGGCCCCCTGGTGTTGATTCTTTCACCAGTATTTTTTATTAATTCCAAAAATATTCTCCGTGAAGTTTCAGGTCATTCCGAGAACTTCTATTTCTGCACAAAAATAACACCATGGAAATTCTGCTGAAAACGGTGTCAGTCTAGGTTAGTTCCATTCAAATCACGCAAGTTAGAGTCCAAAAAAAGGGCAAACGTGTTTGGAAAAGTAGATACGTTGGAGACATATCACTTGACGCATCCATCTTGGGAACACTATGACATCAAAGATGGTTATCTTATGAGAGCTAACAAACTTTGCATCCCAGATTCTTCTCTTCGTTTGTTTATTTTGCAAGAATCTCATGGAGGAGGACTAATGGGACACTTTGGACGCGACAAGACACTTGCTACGCTCTCCAAGAACTATTTTTGGTCCAAGATGTTCCGCAACGTAAACCGCTTCACCAACCGATGCTCTACATGTCGCAAAGCTAAGTCTAAAGCTCAATCTCATGGTCTATATATGCCTCTTCCAATTCCGTACCAACCATGGGAACATATTAGCATGGATTTTGTGCTTGGTTTGCCTAGAACTAGAAATGGCAAGGATTCCGTTTTTGTTGCTATGGACCGATTCTCCAAAATGGCTCATTTCATTCCTTGCAACAAGATAGACGATGCTTCATATGTTGCCAATATCTTTTGAAGGGAAATCTTGCGACTTCATGGAGTGCCAAAGACGATTGTCTCGGACCGCGACGTCAAGTTCTTGAGTTACTTTTGGAAGACTTTATGCGCCAAGCTCGGAATCAAGCTACTATTCTCCACGGCATACCATCCACAAACCGACGGCCAAACAAAGGTGACGAACCGTACACTCTCCACTCTCCTACGCGTGTTGATAAAGAATAACATCAAGGAGTGGGAGGAGTGCCTACCTATCGCCGAGTACGCCTACAACTGTGCAAGACATTCGACTGCCGGCAAGTCCCATTTCGAGGTCGTCTATGGTTTCAACCCGTTGTCGCCATTGGGCATTCTTCCTCTACCACTACAAGAGCGCATCAACATGGACGCGAGTGCCCGAGTGAACTACCTCAAGAAGATGCATGAAGATACAAGGCACACCATCGAGTGCCAAGTACAATGACTCGCGACCACGATCAACATCAACAAGCAACCCATGATATTCAACATTGGAGATCTTGTGTGGCTACACCTTCGCAAGGACCTCTTCCCCAACGAACGCAAGTCCAAACTTCTACCATGAGCCGATGGACCCTTCAAGGTACTAGCATGCTACAACAACAACGCTTACAAGATCGACCTCCCACGCGACAAGTACAACATGAGCGACGTCTTCAACGTCAAGGATCTTTCGCCCTACCATGGTGATGAAGATTTCGATCCGAGGTCGGATCTTTCCCAAGGGAGGGGATGAAGGAAATATGCCCTAGAGGCAATAATAAAGTTATTATTTATTTCCTTATATCATGATAAATGTTTATTATTCATGCTAGAATTGTATTAACCGGAAACATAATACATGTGTGAATACATAGACAAACAGAGTGTCACTAGTATGCCTCTACTTGACTAGCTCATTAATCAAAGATGGTTATGTTTCCTAACCATAGACAAAGAGTTGTTATTTGATTAATGGGATCACATCATTAGATGAATGATCTGATTGACATGACCCGTTCCGTTAGCCTAGCACTTGATCGTTTAGTATATTGCTATTGCTTTCTTCATGACTTATACAAAGTTCCTGCAACTATGAGATTGTGCAACTACCGTTTACCGGAAGAACACTTTGTGTGCTACCAAACATCACAACGTAACTGGGTGATTATAAAGGTGCTCTACAGGTGTTTCCGAAGGTACATGTTGGGTTGGCATAATTCGAGATTAGGTTTTGTCACTCCGATTGTCGGAGAGGTATCTCTGGGCCCTCTCGGTAATACTCATCACCTAAGCCTTGCAAGTATTGTAACTAATGATTTAGTTATAAGATGATGTATTACAGAACGAGTAAAGAGACTTGCCGGTAACGAGATTGAACTAGGTATTGGATACCGACGATCAAATCTCGGGCAAGTAACATACCGATGACAAAGGGAACAATGTATGTTGTTATGCGGTTTGACCGATAAAGATCTTCGTAGAATATGTAGGAACCAATATGGGCATCCAGGTCCCGCTATTGGTTATTGACCAAGAATGGTTCTAGGTCATGTCTACATAGTTCTCGAACCCGTAGGGTCCGCACGCTTAACGTTATGATGACAGTTTTATTATGAGTTTATGAGTTTTGATGTACCGAAGGAGTTCGGAGTCCCGGATGAGATCGGGGACATGACGAGGAGTCTCGAAATGGTTGAGACGTAAAGATCGATATATTGGACGACTATATTCGGAGTTCGGAAAGGTTCCGAGTGGTTCAGGTATTTTTGGAGTACCGGGGAGTTACGGGAATACGGGGGAGAAGTATTGGGCCTTATTGGGCCATACGGGAAAGAGAGAGGGGCTGCCTAGGGCAGGCCGCGCGCCCCCCCATGGCCTAGTCCGAACTGGGCTAGGGGGAGGGGCTTCACCCCCTCCTTCCTTCCCTTCTCTCTTCCCCTTCCTTGTCTCCTACTCCTAATACTTGGAAGGATTCCTAGTTGGACTAGGAAAGGGGGAATCCTACTCCCGGCGGGAGTAGGACACCCCTAGGGCGCGCCATAGAGAGGGCCGGCCCTTCCCTCCTCCACTCCTTTATATACGGGGGCAGGGGGCACCCCATGGACACACAAGTTGATCTACGGATCGTTCCTTAGCCGTGTGCGGTGCCCCCTTCCACCATATTCCACCTCGGTCATATCGTCGCGAAGCTTAGGCGAAGCCCTGCGCCGGTAGAACATCAACATCGTCACCACGCCGTCGTGCTGACGGAACTCATCTCCGGAGCTCGGCTGGATCGGAGGCCGGAGATCGTCATCGAGCTAAACGTGTGCTGAACTCGGAGGCCCCGTACGTTCGAAGCTTGGATCGGTCGGATCGTGAAGACGTACGACTACATCAACCGCGTTGTCATAACGCTTCCGCTTACAGTCTACGAGGGTACGTGGACATACACTCTCCCCTCTCGTTGCTATGCCATCACCATGATCTTGCGTGTGCGTAGGAAATTTTTTGAAATTATTACGTTCCCCAGCAGTGGCATCCGAGCCTAGGTTTTATGAGTTGATGTTATATGCACGAGTAGAACACAAGTGAGTTGTGGGCGATACAAGTCATACTACTTACCAGCATGTCATACTTTGGTTCGGCGGTATTGTTGGATGAAGCGGCCCGGACCGACATTACGCGTACGCTTACGCGAGACTGGTTTTACCGTCGTGCTTTGCACACAGGTGACTAGCGGGTGTCTGTTTCTCCAACTTTAGTTGAACCGAGTGTGGCTACGCCCAGTCCTTGCGAAGGTTAAAACAGCACCAACTTGACAAACTATCGTTGTGGTTTTGATGCGTAGGTAAAGAACGGTTCTTGCTCAGCCCGTAGCAGCCACGTAAAATTTGCAACAACAAAGTAGAGGACGTCTAACTTGTTTTTGCAGGGCATGTTGTGATGTGATATGGTCAAAACGTGATGAGATATAAGTTGTTGTATGAGATTATCATGTTTTGTTGAAGTTATCGGCAACTGGCAGAAGCCCTATGGTTGTCTCCTTGTTGCATAAGATGCAAGTGCCAAATAATTGTTTTACTTTATCGCTATGCGATAGCAATAGTTGCAAGAGCAATAGTTGGCGAGACGACCATGTGACGACACATTGATATAGATCAAGATGATGAAGATCATGGTGTCGTGCCAGTAACAATAGAGATCATGACAGTACTTTGGAGATGGAGATCAAAGGCGCAAGATCATCATGGCCATATCATGTCACATATTTTGATTGCATATGATGTTTATTTGTTATACATCTTATTCTTGCTTTGATTGCCGGTAGCATTTTAAGATGATCTCTCACTAAAAATTATCAAGAAGTGTTCTCCCTGAGTATGCACCGTTGCCAAAGTTCGTCGTGCCCAGACACCACGTGATGATCGGGTGTGATAAGCTCTACGTCCATCTACAACGGGTGCAAGCCAGTTTTGCACACGTGGAATACTCGGGTTAAACTTGACGAGCCTAGCATATGCAGATATGGCCTCGGAACACGGAGACCGAAAGGTCGAGCGTGAATCATATAGTAGATATGATCAACATATGATGTTCACCATTGAAAACTACTCCATCTCACGTGATGATCGGTTATGGTTTAGTTGATTTGGATCACGTGATCACTTAGATGACTAGAGAGATGTCTGTCTAAGTGGGAGTTCTTAAGTAATATGATTAATTGAACTTAAATTTATCATGAACTTAGTCCTGATAGTATTTTGCAAATTATGTTGTAGATCAATAGCTTGCGTTGTTGCTTTCATATGTTTATTTTGATATGTTCCTAGAGAAAAACTGTGTTGAAAAATGTTAGTAGCAATGATGCGGATTGGATCCGCGATCTGAGGTTTATCCTCATTGCTGCACAGAAGAATTATGTCCTTAATGCACCGCTAGGTGACAGACCTATTGCAGGAGCAGATGCAGACGTTATGAACGTTTGGCTAGCTCAATATGATGACTGCTTGATAGTTTTGTGCACCATGCTTTATGGCTTAGAATCGGGACTTCAAAGATGTTTTGAACATCATGGACCATATGAGATGTTCCAGGAGTTGAAGTTAATATTTCAAGCAAATACCCGAGTTGAGAGATATGAAGTCTCCAACAAGTTCTATAGCTAAAAGATGGAGGAGAATCGCTCAACTAGTGAGCATGTGCTCAGATTGTCTGGGTACTACAATCGCTTGAATCAAGTGGGAGTTAATCTTCCAGATAAGATAGTGATTGACAGAATTCTCTAGTCACCATCACCAAGTTAGTAGAACTTCATGATGAACTATAGTATGCAAGGGATGATGAAAATGATTCCCGAGTTTTTTCATGATGATGAAATCGATGAAGGTAGAAATCAAGAAAGAACATCAAGTGTTGATGGTTAACAAGACCACTAGTTTCAAGAAAAGGGCAAAGGGATAGAAGGGAACTTCAAGAAGAACGGCAAGCAAGTTGCTGCTCAAGTGAAGAAGCCCAAGTCTGGACCTAAGCCTGAGACTAAGTGCTTCTACTGCAAAGGGACTGGTCACTGAAAGCAAAACTACCCCAAGTATTTGGCGGATAAGAAGGATGGCAAAGTGAACAAAGGTATATTTGATATACATGTTATTGATGTGTATTTTACTAGTGTTTATAGCAACCCCTCGGTATTTGGTACTGGTTCAGTTGGTAAGAGTAGTAACTCGAAACGGGAGTTACAGAATAAACAGAGACTAGTTGAAGGGAAAGTGACGATGAGTGTTGGAAGTAGTTCCAAGATTGATATGATCATCATCGCACACTCCCTATACTTTCGGGATTAGTGTTAAACCTAAATAAATGTTATTTGGCGTTTGCGTTGAGCATGAATATGATTTGATCGTGTTTATTGCAATACGGTTATTCATTTAAAATCAGAGAATAATTGTTGTTCTGTTTACATGAATAAAACCTTCAATGGTCATACACCCAATGAAAATAGTTTGTTGGATCTCGATCGTAGTGATACACATATTCATAATATTGAGGCCAAAAAGATGCAAAGTTAATAATGATAGTGCAACTTATTTATGGCACTGCCGTTTGGGTCATATCGGTGTAAAGCGCATGAAGAAACTCCATAAAGATGGATTTTCGGAATCACTTGGTTATGAATCATTTGATGTTTGCGAACCGTGCCTTTTGGGCAAGATGACTAAAACTCCGTTCTTCGGAACAATGGAACGAGCTACTGACTTATTGGAAATAATACATACTGATGTATGCAGACCAATGAGTATGAAGGCTCGTGGCAAGTATCGTTATTTTCTGACCTTCACAAGATGATTTGAGAAGATATGGGTATATCTACTTGATGAAACATAAGTCTGAAATAGTTGAAAGGTTCAAAGAATTTCAGAGTGAAGTGGAGAATCATCATAACAAGAAAATAAAGTTTCTGTGATTTGATCGCGGAGACAAATATTTGAGTTATGAGTTTGGTCTTCAATTAAAACAATATGGAATAGTTTCACAGCTCACGCCACCTGGAACACCACAATGTTATGGTGTGTCCGAACATCGTAAACGCACTTTATTGGATATGGTGCGATCTATGATGTCTCTTATCGGTTTACCACTATCGTTTTGGGGTTATGCATTAGAGACAGCTGCATTCACGTTTAATAGGGCACCATCTAAATCCGTTGAGATGACACTATATGAACTGTGGTTTAGCAAGAAACCAAAGTAGTCATTTCTTAAAGTTTGGGGTTGTGATGCTTATGTGAAAAAGTTTCATCCTGATAAGCTCAAACCCAAATCGGAGAAATATGTCTTCATAGGATACCCAAAGGAGACTGTTGGGTACACCTTCTATCACAGATCCGAAGGCAAGACATTCGTTGCTAAGAATGGATCCTTTCTAGAGAAGGAGTTTCTCTCGAAAGAAGTGAGTGGGAGGAAAGTAGAAAACTTGATAAGGTAATTGTACCTTCTCCCTTATTGGAAAGTAGTTCATCACAGAAATCTGTTCTTGTGACTACTACACCAATTAGTGAGGAAGCTAATGATGATGATCATGTAACTTCAGATCAAGTTACTACCGAATCTCGTAGGTAAACCAGAGTGAGATCCGCACCAAAGTGGTACGGTAATCCTGTTCTGGAAGTCATGTTACTAGACCATGACGAACTTGCGAACTATGAGGAAGCGATGATGAGCCCAGATTCCACGAAATGGTTTGAGGCCATGAAATCTGAGAAATGATCCATGTATGAGAACAAAGTATAGACTTTGATGGATTTGCCCGATGATCGGCAAGCCATAGAAAATAAATGGATCTTCAAGAGGAAGACGGACGCTGATAGTAGTGTTACTATCTACAAAGCTAGACTTGTCGAAAAAGGTTTTTGACAAAGTTCAAAGTGTTGACTACGATGAGATTTTCTCACTCGTATCGATGCTTAAAGTCTGTCCGAATCATGTTAGCAATTGCCACATTTTATGAAATCTGGCAAATGGATAACAAAACTGCAATCCTTAATGGATTTCTTAAAGAAGAGTTGTATATGATGCAACCAGAAGGTTTTGTCAATCCTAAAGGTGTTAACAACATGTGCAAGCTCCAGCGATCCATCTATGGACTGGTGCAACCATCTCGGAGCTGGAATATACGCTTTGATAAGTTGATCAAAGCATATAGTTTTATACAGACTTGTAGTGAAGCCTGTATTTACAAGAAAGTGAGTGGGAGCACTACAGCATTTCTGATAAGTATATGTGAATGACATATTGTTGATCGGAAATAATATAGAATTATTCTGCAAAGCATAAAGGAGTGTTTTGAAGGAGTTTTTCAAAGAAAGACCTCAGTAAAAGCTACTTACATATTGAGCATCAAAATCTATTAAGATAGATCAAGACGCTTGATAAGATTTTCAATGAGTACATACCTTGACAAGATTTTGAAGTAGTTCAAAATAGAACAGTCAAAGAAAGAGTTCTTGCCTGTGTTGCAAAGGTATGAAATTGAGTAAGACTCAAATCCCGACCACAACAGAAAATAGAAAAGGAATGAAAGTCATTCCCTATGCATCAGTCATAGGTTCTATTAAAGTATGCCATGCTATGGACCAGACCTATTGTATACTCTGCCATGGTTTGGCAAGAGAGTACAATAGTGATCTAGGAGTAGATCACTGGACATTGGTCAAAATTATCCTTAGTGGAATAAGGATATGTTTCTCGATTATGGAGGTGAAAAAAAAGGTTCATCGTAAAGGGTTACGTCGATACAAGTTTTGGCACTGATCTAGATGACTCTAAGTCTTAATCTGGATACATATTGAAAGTGGGAGCAATTAGCTAGAGTAGCTCCATGCAGAGCATTGTAGGCATAGAATATTTGCAAAATACATACGGCTCTGAATGTGACAGACCCGTTGACTAAACTTCTCTCACAAGCAAAACATGATCATACCTTAGTGCTCTTTGGGTGTTAATCACATAGCGATGTGAACTAGATTATTGACTCTAGTAAACCCTTTGGGTGTTGATCACATAACGATGTGAACTATGGGTGTTAATCACATGGTGATGTGAACTATTGGTGTTAAATCACATGGTGATGTGAACTAGATTATTGACTCTAGTGCAAGTGGGAGACTGAAGGAAATATGCCCTAGAGGCAACAATAAAGTTATTATTTATTTCCTTATATCATGATAAATGTTTATTATTCATGCTAGAATTGTATTAACCGGAAACATAATACATGTGTGAATACATAGACAAACCGAGTGTCACTAGTATGCCTCTACTTGACTAGCTCATTAATCAAAGATGGTTATGTTTCCTAACCATAGACAAAGAGTTGTTATTTGATTAATGGGATCACATCATTAGATGAATGATCTAATTGACATGACCCATTCCGTTAGCCTAGCACCATGATCTTGCGTGTGCGTAGGAAATTTTTTGAAATTATTACGTTCCCCAACAGGGAAGATGATGCGGAGCATCCCACGATCATCCCCATGGATGCACCTAAACCTCCCACGACACCACTTGGACCTATGACAAGAGCCTGAGCGAAGGATATCGAAGATAAGGTGAACTCACTCCTTTCCGAACTACCACCTTTGTCACATGAGACATGGCTACTACCTCAAACGGAAACACTATGTGTGCTCAGGTACTTGGAGGAAGGCCACGGAACGACTACATCCAACGGACAAGATGGCGAGGACACCAAGTGCGAAGGACAAGAAGAAGAGTTGCCCGGAAGCTACAGCCACCGGACGACCGGCCCAAACCGGACGTCCGCCCCCTGAAGGCCACGACAGCCCCAGGAAACCAGGCCATCGAATGCTACAGCGGCCGAACGACCGTCCAGGACCGGACGTCTGACACCTCCCAGGATCCTCCCAGGCTCCGGACGACCGACCACCTCCGGACGTCCGCTGCTGCTGCAACAGAACGTAAATAGCAGAAATCCGAGGAACACCGGACGTCCGGCAAATCCTTCACATAACGAAATCTATGGAAGTCGGAAGATCTACGGACGTCCAGACCATCCCGAGCTTCCGGACGTCCGACGCCCACCGGACGTCCGCCCCCCGGCTATGTCCAGTTACGGGTTGAGGCCCATGTACCCCTTCACTTTGCCACCATTTGCATTAAGACTATAAATAGACCTCCTCCTCCTCCTAGTTAGGGTTAGCATTGGTTTAGCTCATATGTGAGATAGAGCTTTGCTCATCCATACGGATCTACTCCTTGAGAGAGACCGCGGCCCCTCTACGGAGAAGATCCCTGTTGGATTCAAGACCCCCTCTTGGGTGGCCCCATCAAGACCTCCTCATGGATAAGAACTGGTTACCCTATGTATCGTCCCTTGTTGGTTTTGGACCATGTGATCTCTATGTGTACTCGGATCTAGCATATGCGTGACTATATCTTGTTAGCTTGAGAGATCCTCTTGTGTTTTCCCTCGTTTTCCCCTCGTGTTCTTTGTGTTCTTAGTTGGGATCCGCTCCTTTCGTGAAAGATCGGCCGTTTAGGGTTCCACCCTACATCAATGTCCTTTGCAGTAGAAGCACTCAGTTTGAGGCTTGGGTCTAGTTTTGGGCTTCTTCATGGGAGTGACAACTTGCTTGCCATTCTTCTTGAAGTTCCCTTTCTTTCCCTTGCCCTTTTACTTGAAACTAGTGGTCTTGTCAACCATCAACGTTTGATGCTTTTCTTGATTTCTACCTTCATTGATTTCAGCATCACGAAGAGCTTGAGAATCGTTTTCATTATCCTTGCATATTATAGTTCATCACGAAGTTCCAGTAACTTGATGATAGTGACTAGAGAACTCTGTCAGTCACTATCTTATCTAGAAGATAAACTCCCACTTGATTCAAGCGATTGTAGTACTCAGACATTCTGAGCACATGCTCACTGATTGAGCTATTCTCCTCCATCTTGTAGGAAAAATACTTGTCAGAGGTTGCATACCTCTTGACTTGGGCATGAGTCTGAAATACCAATTTCAGCTCTTGGAACATCTTATATGCTCCTTGTCGTTCAAAACATTTTGAAGTCCTGGTTCTAAGCCATAAAGTATGGCGCACTAAACTATCAAGTAGTCATCATACTAAGCTTGCCAAACATTCATAACGTATGTATCTGCTCCTGTAATAGGTCCGTTACCTAGCGGTGCATCAAGGACATAATTCTTCTATGCAACAATGAGGATAATCCTCAAATCATGGACCCAGTCCGCATCATTGCTACTATCACATTTCAACTTATTTTTCTCTAGGAACATATCAAACATAAAACAAGGGGGCTAGGTCGCAAGCTATTGATCTACAACATAGATATGCAAATACTATCAGGACTAAGTTCATGATAAATTAAAGTTCAATTAATCATGTTACTTAAGAACTCCCACTTAGATAGACATCCCTCTAGTCATCTAAATGATCATGTGATCCATATCAACTAAACCATGTCCGATCATCACGTGAGATGCAGTAGTTTTCAATGGTGAACATCACTATGTTGATCATATCTACTATATGATTCACGCTCGACCTTTTGGTCTCAGTGTTCCGAGGCCATATCTGCATATGCTAGGCTCGTCAAGTTTAACCTGAGTATTCTGCGTGTGCAAAACTGGCTTGCACCCGTTGTATGTGAACGTAGAGCTTATCACACCCGATCATCACATGGTGTCTCAGCACGACGAACTATAGCAACAGTGCATACTCAGGGAGAACACTTTGTACCTTGAAATTTAGTGAGAGATCATCTCATAATGCTACCATCATACTAAGCAAAATAAGATGCATAAAGGATAAACATCACATGTGATCAATATAAGTGATATGATATGGCCATCATCATCTTTTGCCTTTGATCTCCATCTCCAAAGCACCGTTATGATCACCATCATCACCGGCTTGACACCTTGATCTCCATCGTAGCATCATTGTCGTCTCGCCAACTATTGCTTCTATGACTATCGCTACCACTTAGTGATAAAGTAAAGCAATTACATGGTGATTTCACTTCATACAATAAAGCGATAACCATATGGCTCCTGTCAGTTGCCGATAACTTTGTTACAAAACATGATCATCTCATACAACAATTTATATAATCACGTCTTGACCATATCACATCACATCATGCCCTGTAAAAACAAGTTAGATGTCCTCTACTTTGTTGTTGCAAGCTTTACGTGGCTGCTACGGGCTTAGCAAGAACCGTTCTTACCTATGCATCAAAACCACAATGATGTTTCGTCAAGTGTGCTGTTTTAACCTTCAACAAGGACCGGGCATAGTCACACTCTATTCAACTAAAGCTGGAGAAACAGACACCCACTAGCCACCTGTGTGCGAAGCACATCGGTAGAACCAGTCTCACGCGGTCATGTAATGTCGGTCTAGGCCGCTTCATCCAACAATACCGCCGAATCAAAGTATGACATGCTGTAAGCAGTATGACTATTATCGCCCACAACTCTGTGTGTTCTACTCATGCATATAACATCTACGCATAAACCTGGCTCGGATGCCAATGTTGGGGAACGCAGTATTTCAAAAAAATTCCTATGATCACGCAAGATATATCTGGGAGATGCATAGCAACGAGAGGGGAGAGTGTGTCTACGTACCCTTGTAGACTGAAAGCGGAAGCATTTTAGTAACGCGGTTGATGTAGTCGAACGTCTTCGCGATCCAACCGACCAAGTACCGAACGCACAGCACCTCCATGATCTGCACACGTTCAGCTCAGTGACGTCCCTCGTACTCTTGATCTAGCTGAGGTCGAGGGTGATTTTTGGCAGCACGACGGCGTGTTGACGTTAATGATGAAGTTACCGATGCAGGGTTTCGCCTAAGCACTACGACAATATGACCGAGGTGTAAAAATGTGGAGGGGGGCACCGCACACTGCTAATCAACTTGTGTGTCTATGGGGTGCCCCCCTCCCCCGTATATAAAGGAGGGGAGGAGGAGGAGGAGGGTCGGACACAAGGGGCGCGCCCAAGGGGGGGATTCCTACTCCTAGTAGGAGTAGGTTTTCCCCTTTCCAAGTCCAAGTAGGAGAAGAAGGAAGGAGAAGGAGAGGGAGAAGGAGAGGGAGAAGGAAAGAGGGGGGCGCCGCCCCCTCCCTAGTCCAATTCGGACCAGCCCATGGGGGGCGCACGGCCTCCCCTTGTGGCCCTTCTCTGCTTTCCACTAAGGCCCATGAAGGCCCAATACTTCCCCCGGCGAATTCCTATAACTCTTGGTACTCCGAAAAATACCCGAACCACTCAGAACCTTTCCGATGTCCGAATATAGCCTTCCAATATATCGATCTTTACGTATCGACCATTTCGAGACTCCTCGCCATGTCCATGCTCTCATCCGGGACTCCGAACAAACTTCGGTCATCAAATCACATAACTCATAATACAAATCGTCATCGAACGTTAAGCGTGCGGACCCTACGGGTTCGAGAACTATGTAGACATGACCGAGACACATCTCCGGTCAATAACCAATAGCAGAACCTGGATGCTCATATTGGATCTTACATATTCTATGAAGATCTTTATCGGTCAAACCGCATAACAACATAAGTTGTTCCCTTTGTCATCGGTATGTTACTTGCCCGAGATTCGATCGTCGGTATCATCATACCTAGTTCGATCTCGTTACTGGCAAGTCTCTTTACTCGTTCTGTAATGCATCATCCCGCAACTAACTCATTAGTCACATTGGTTCCAAGGCTTATAGTGGTGATCATTACCGAGAGGGCCCAGAGATACCTCTCCAATACACGGAGTGACAAATCCTAATCTCGATCTATGCCAACTCAACAAACACCATCGGAGACACCTGTAGAGCATCTTTATAATCACCCAGTTACGTTGTGAGTTTGATAGCACACTAAGTGTTCCTCCGGTATTCGGGAGTTGAATAATCTTATAGTCAGAGGAACATGTATAAGTCATGAAGAAAGCAATAGCAATAAAACTTAACGATCATTTTTGCTAAGCTAACGGATGGGTTGTGTCCATCACATCATTATCCTAATGATGTGATCCCGTTCATCAAATGACAACACATGTCTATGGTCAGGAAACTTAACCATCTTTGAATAATGAGCTAGTCAAGTAGAGGCATACTAGGGACACTCTGTTTTGTCTATATATTCACACATGTACTAAGTTTCCGGTTAATACAATTCTATCATGAATAATAAACATTTATCATGATATAAGGAAATATAAATAACAACTTTATTATTGCCTCTAGGGCATATTTCCTTCTGGAATTGTTATGCTCCTGCGACATAAATTGCCTTAACGAGCATTCGCAAATGCCATCCCCTATGAACATTCGTTGCATAACATTACCCTTTTTTTTAGAAAAACTCATTCTTGTTCTTGATTAAAACCATGAGAGCACATTGCATGATGGGTCTAGAAGAAACAGAGAGCAGCTAGCATCCTACCCTTTCCCTTGCTCCTCCTACCAACCTATTGAGAATCGTCGGTGTTTCCCCAGCTCTATCCTCTTTCCCCCTCCCCGTCGCTGCTACTCAGTGTTGATCTGGATGAGGAGCATAGGTTCCCCTTAATAGTAGGTCTAGGGTTAGTATTGCCTTAGAGGTGTTTGGCGTGATGCCGGTCCAGAGCATGTAGTTGAGTTGCGAGCGGTGACTAGCGGCATTTGTCTTATTGGTTGTGGTGACAGGAAGCAAGTTCAACAAGTCCTTCAACAAGTTTGTTGGTTCCCCCGATCTAGAGGAGGCCCTTCCCTCGTCTTCGGCTCCTGGCACCATCGTGGAGGTGGATTGATGCATGAAGAGGAGGGGAGGAATGGAAAGTTGTATCGTAGATAGGGAAGGAACTCATCATCAATGGTGTCTATGGAGGAGCCATGATGCCTACTGTGGCAGTTAAATGTCGCCTTCACCATCTACCACTAAATTTTGTTGGCCGAAGGACAGCTATCTATCTCCCTCCCAACTTGAGCGTCAAAAGGGAGGCAGGATAGGCTTTGACTCGAAGTCCATGATGTTGGAGATGGTGCTACAAAGGTCTTGTCATCCCAAGTGGTCCTATCTTGGTGATGGTGAGACTGGATGCACACGGGAATTGATTTAGACTTGTTGTAATTTTTCATTGTTTGTATGAAGTTTCACTTTGTATAAGTCAGGGACACGTCTATTATTTTTCTATTCTTTTGGGTTATAAGGTTAGGCATACCTCTTTGTGTTTTCATTCTACTATTTTAAATATCTATATTCATATACACCAATATAAAAAGAGCGAGTTAGGGATATCCAACGAATCTTATCCCGTTCGACCATATCTATCCAATGATCTAAGTCGCTACAATGTTTAGCGGTAAACGTTTCTATAACACTATAAACACATTTAGCACCCTCCACCAATTAATATTATGCCTAATATCAACATCAACATTAACCAAGTAATTATATCCTGGCTAATATTAACATTCAATTTATATATTGGCTAATATTAGTATGTAATAAACTAATATTTTGCTTAATATTATGAAAATGATAAACCCCGAACGTTCAAGATATGATCATAGCAAGTCAAAACATTTTTTATGGAAATTTTAGTGACGCGAGGATGACAAGTTTAGTTGACATGCACGTCAATTTTCTGGGGGAAAAATAAATTGTGCATGGATTTCTTGCCAACTAAACTTATCATCCTCATGTCACTACAATTGTCTAAAAAACATTCGATTTGCCATGATCCAAAAATGGACGTTCTGACGTTATTGACATCCTAGTATTATCATGCATTGCACACACACAATTATTAGTATTCCTTGGTATAAAAGGTTGTTTTCATGCCAATTTAATGTTATGTTAAACATGTTGTGCCTACTTTACTACGCTAGGGTTTTCATGCAAGTGCACACACGCTAGGGTTTTCACGCAAGTGCACACACGCTAGGGTTTCTGCTGCCTCCCATCGTGCAGCCGCCGGCCTACCTCGTCTTCTTTGGCCTTAGGACCGTGGAAGTGCGGTGGATCCCAATCTTTGCCGACAAGAGGGCTCCATTTTTAGTTTTTTTAAGAGTTTTGCTCGAGTTTGTGTCCTGCTCAGGAAGGAGGGACGACGGTGCCTTCTTGCAGATGGAATAAGATTCTCCCCGCCCACCTCCATTCCGTTGATGCTTCTTTTTTAGAGAAAAGGCCTAAGCCCGACTTTATAAATAAAGCCACAAGGCAGAGTCACAGGCCCAAACACCAACAGGGGCGAAACCACCAATAATCCACAAAAACAGCAACTAGGGACCAGGCACACGAAAGTATTAGGGGTACATGGCAACCTGCCAAACACGACACGCAGGCCGGAAAGAGGGAAGAAACAGCCACCACCAAGAACGACGAAACAGCGGCAAGCGAGGTCAGACATCAGGATCCTGCCCGGAGATAGAGGACGTCGAGGCCCGAATTTTAGAGATGAGCAGGTCCAGCGCTCCCCGATCGTCCTCCTTAGTCAATGATCTCCACTGCTGCAAGAATATACAGGATTTGAAAAGAACGTCAGCAGCCTTAGATGGGAAGACATGTTCGATAGTAAATATGTTCCTAATCGTCCATAAAGACCAGCAAATCGCACCCAAGCCTACCCAGAAAACCCTCTTAGTGACCCCAACCAGCAAGTTGGCGAGGTTTCTTAGATCATGGAAGGAGGAGGGATTCCAGGTAACCTGAAGCCATGACCGGACACAACTCCACACCAGCTTAGCCAACACATAATGAAAAAAGATATGGTTCCTGCCTTCCAAGGCACCGCAAAGAGGACAGAACTCCGAGCCCGGTCCATTACACTTACGAATTTGGTCAGCTGCAGGGAGACGACCTCTGAAGGCTTGCCAGAGGAAGATTTTAATCTTAGGAGGAACTTTGGACCTCCAAATGCATGAAAACCTATTCGAAGGGACACCTCCGATGAGCCTAGAGTACAATGATTTAACTAAAAACCGGCCAGAGGCAGAATGAGGCCAGACAACCAAATTCGGCATCTCCGAGAGCAAGGGGAAAAAGGCAGAGAGTCTTTGCCAGTCTTTCAACTCTTCAGGAGACAAGGAGCGGCGAAAGGCCAAGTCCCAATTATTAGTCGCCACCTCCGCGATGGAGATATCCGGGTTAGGAAAATACGAAAAAAGAACCGGGAAACTAACAGCCAAAGGAGTATCTCCACACCACCAATCACACCAGAAACAAACCAAGGTATCGTTACCCACATTAAACTTAACATGTTCCAGGAACATAGGTATGACTTTAATAAGGTCCTTCGAGAATTGAGATCCACGCCAGGCCACAGCAAACATCGGGCTAGAGTGCGGAAAATATTTAGCCTTAAGAATGGAATACCATAAGGAGCCGGCCCCACTAGTCATAATTTCCACCACCATTTAATTAATAGAAATTTATTCATAACCAACGTGTTAATAATGCCTAACCCCCCAAGGTTTTTAGGCCTACACATGAGCTTCCATTTAACCAGCTTATATTTCCGTTTGTTACCAGCAGCATTCCAATAGAAAGCACCCCTGTGCTTGTCAAAACCGGCATGAATGCCAGCCGATAAAAGATAGAAGTCCATAAGGAACATTGGGAGGGAGGAGAGGCAAGCGTTAATGAGAGCAACTTTGCCAGCATTAGTGTTATATCTACCTCTCCAGGGAAGAACCCTGTTTCCCACCTTAGAAACAGCCGGAGCAAAGTCCTTTGCATGAAGCATAACAGGAGAGATGGGAAGTCCCAGATATTTGAAAGGGAAGGAACCCATGGAACAATTAAGCAACCTAGCCACTCTCAAGGCCTCCGTATCATCAACACCAGTAACCAGGACCTCACTTTTAGAAAAGTTAATTTTCAAGCCCGAGACGGCCTCAAAGCATAACAGGATGAACTTAAGGTGGGCAATGCAGGCATCATTCAATTCAACCATAATGATGGTGTCATCGGTGTATTGCAAGTGAGTGACTCCGTTAGGGACTAAATGAGATACCACAGGCAAGATATGACCATGCTGAGCCGCCCTAGAAAGGATGCGAGAAAAGGCATCGGCTACAAAATTGAACAGGACAGGAGAGACAGGATCCCCTTGACGCAAGCCTCTGCCACTAACAAAAAATTACTAATATGGCCATTCACAGAGACTGTAGTGTGGCCACCCAAGACCAACTGCAAAATATGATGCACATATGCCCCGTCGAAGCCTTTCGCTAGAAGAACCTTCCTGAGAAAAGGCCAGCTAACCGAGTCATAGGCTATCTCAAAGTCTATTTTTAAGATGACCGCCTTAGAATTGCAAGATCGCAAATCATGAACAATATCATGAAGACAGAGGATGCCATCCAAAATGAAGCACCCTTTGATGAAAGCAAACTAGTAGGGACTGATAACTCTATGGGCAACAGGGGACAGACGATTAGCAAAGCCCTTAGCAGGGAACTTAGCAAAGTTATTGATCAGCACAATAGGCCTGAACTGGGAAATCAGTTCAGCCCCTTTAACTTTAGGAATCAGGGAGATCACCGCATAATTAAGGCGAGATATATCAGTAGTTCCTAGACAAAACCCCTGGATAACATTACAAACCAGTTGCCTCAACTGAGGCCAAAACTTCCGAAAGAAAGGGATCGAGAAGCCATCCAGCCCGGAAGCAGCACTCAGGTTAGCAGAGTTAACCACATCCCAGATCTCCTTATCAGAGAGGGGAACCATCAACGAAGCATTCTCTTCGGCTAAAATCTTCAAACTATGGTCCCACAAGGTTGGAGAAATGGAAAATCCCGAAGGAGGTTTGGCCCCTAATAGCGAAGAGAAGAACTCTACCACGTGAGAGAGGATCATAGACTGGTCCGAAGAACGCACTCCATTAATGATCAGGTTGTTAATACCACACCGCCTTCTCCTACCGTTAGCGATGGCAAAGAAATAAGTCATGGGGAGTACCCTTTTAGAGTCCAGTTAAGCGTGCCCCGCTGGCGCCAGTAGATTTCAGCCTGTTGATGCAATTGCATCAAGGCAGCCTCAAGATTGTACCTGTGACGCCCGGGTAATCAAGATACAGTAATCCCGTGTTAACGATACCACGTCACCTCGATTATTGTTGATAATCCCACGTTAGATCGAAATAGGTTCAAATTCTAAATTTGAATTAAAGTTAAAACAATTAAAGTTTTCAAAAGTCAAAACTAAATTGTTCCTAATGTGTCAAATAATCCATAATAAATGTTGGTGAAGAAATCATCATTTAATAAAATATTTAAATGCACTAAATAAACTAAAACAGTAGCAAACACAATTATTTAAATGCTTTTAAAATGATAAACGATTACAAACTAATATATTTAGGTGCCAAATTAATTGTGGCAGTGGTATAATTTCTATTACCAATTTAGGGATCATTTTTGTACTTTACAAAACTAAAATACAATGAGGAACAAAATAAAACAAAAAAAGAAATAAAATACATAAAAGAATAGAGAACTAAAATACAGAAAAGGCCCCCTGGCCAACTGGGCCAACGGCCCAGCCGGCCAGCTCACTGGCCCAACCGGCCCCAGCACCACTTAACCCCCCCAACCCGACCGAAACCCTAACCCGACCGCACTACCCCACTCCTCCCCCCACATCGCCCACTCCCCCCTCGATCTGGATCGAGATCGAGGGCTCGACCCCGACGCCGCTTGGTGCTTCCTCGCTGTCGCCGCTCATCCCCTTGCCGCCCTCGTCGCCGGCGGCCCGGTTGCTGCCCCGTCCTCACCTCCTCCTGACTGGTGCCCAGTGCTCGGGGCCCCCACCCCGTCATCGCTCGACGCCGCCACCACTGGATCGCCCGCTACCTCGCCGGCATCGCCTCCCCGCCAGACTGCGTCGTCCCTGTCTTCTTCCTTGACCCCCACTTCCCGGACCCTACATCCCCTCGTGAGATTCCTCTCCTCCGGTCCCCTTGCTCGCCGTTCCCCGCCTGTGGCCTGCACCCGCTAGCTCCCGCCGTGCTCCCCTGCTGTCGCCCGCGCTGCCGTGTGGCCCGCTCGCCTCCCCCCGCGCGCCCGTGCGCGCCACGTAGCCACGGCTGCTACTGCCGCACCGCCACGGCGCCCTCACTGCGCCCGTGCCCAGCCTCTGTCCCGTGACCGCGCGCCCGCCGGAGCTCTACCGCTCGGGCCGCCCCTGCAACCGCCTCCCTCCGTGCTCTCCAACGTCGCCGCCACTGCACGCCGTCGCCCCCGTCGATTCCGGCAGCCCCCGCACGAGCCGCGGTCAACAATTGACACGCGACATCGAGCACGTGCCGTGGGAACCGTCGCCGGGCCACATAGTGGTCGGAGTCCACTGAACGGCTGCCGCCGGCGCATTCTGCCATCACCGCCGTTAGCCACTGACGTGGCCTCATTAGCGATGCGCTAATGACCCCCCTGACTCCCTGACACCGGGCCCCACCTTGCTAATTAATGTTTTTTTTGGTTAAATAAACTCTGTAAAAAAATGACTCACTGATAGCCTGGCCCCACATCACTAATTAATATATTTTTTAGAGTAACTAAACACTGTTAGTTGCCTCTGGGCCAATGACAAACAGGGCCCACACCCCTGAGAAAAAAAACGAAATAAAAATAAATATATATTAATTAATTAATTAATAATTAAAATAGTTAATGAATTAATTAAGTTAATTAATCATGTTTAATTAATCTAATTAAGTAGATAGTTTAATTAAACCCTAATTAGACTAATCAGTCAATGACGAATGGGACCCACAAGTCAGGTTGACCAGTCAACTCTGTGACTGCTGATGTCAGCATGACATCATGCTGATGTCATTAAATCATTTTCGAATTAATTAAATTCCAGAAATTAATAAAATATTTAGAAAATCATATCTTTTAATCCGTAACTCAGATTAAAATATTTTCAACATGAAAGTTGCTCAGAACGACGAGACGATTTCGGATACGCAGCCCGTTCGTCCACCACACACCCCTAACATATCAAACACGCAACTTTCCCCCTCCGTTTCATCTGTCCGAAAACACGAAACACCGGGAATACTTTCCCGGATGCTTTCCCCCTTCGTCGGTATCACCTACTACCGAGTTAGAACACGTCTAGCTCTGCTTGTTGTCCTGTTATGCACTTGATTGCTATGTATTTACTGTTTCTCCCCCTCTTCTCTCCGGTAGACTACGAGACCGACGCTGCTGCTGCCCAATTCGACTATGGTGTTGACGACCCCTCTCTCTTGCCAGAGCAACCAGGCAAGCCCCCCCTTTGATCACCAAATATCGCCTACTCTTCTCTATACTGCTTGCATTAGAGTAGTGTAGCATGTTACTGCTTTCCGTTAATCCTATTCTGATGCATAGCCTGTCATTGCTGCTACAGTCATTGATACCTTACCCGCAATCCTAATGCTTAATATAGGATGCTAGTGTTCCATCAGTGGCCCTACACTCTTGTCCGTCTGCCATGCTATACTACTGGGACGTGATCACTTCGGGAGGTGATCACGGGCATATACTATATACTTTACACAGTTACATTACCTGTGATACTGTTCGGAGATGGGGGCTGAAGGGGCAGGTGGCTCCATCCCGGTAGAGGTGGGCCTGGGTTCCCGACGGCCCCCGACTATTACTTTGTAGCGGAGCGGCAGGGCAGGTTGTGACCACCTAGGAGAGAGGTGGGCCTGGCCCTGTTCGGCGTTCGCGGATACTTAACACGCTTAACGAGATCTTGGTATTTGATCTGAGTCGGCTACGAGCCTATACGCACTAACCATCTACGTGGGAGTAGTTATGGGTATCCCGACGTCGTGGTATCAGCCGAAGCACTTCAGACGTCAGCGACGGAGCGGCGCGCGCCGGATTGGACTGGAACGCCACTAGGCTAGGTCTGCTTTCGGCCGCCCTCGCAACGTGCAGGTGTGCTATGGGCGATGGGCCCAGACCCCTGTGCGCTTAGGTTTAGACCGGCGTGCTGGCCTCTCTGTTGAGCCTAGGTGGGGCTGCGACGTGTTGATCTTCCGAGGCCGGGCATGACCCAGGAACGTGTGTCCGGCCAAATGGGATCGAGCGTGTTGGGTTATGTGGTGCACCCCTGCAGGGAAGTTAATCTATTCGAATAGCCGTGATCTTCGGTAACAGGACGACTTGGAGTTGTACCTTGACCTTATGACAACTAGAACCGGATACTTAATAAAACACACCCTTCCAAGTTCCACAGACAACCCGGTGATCGCTTTTCTACAGGGCGACGAGGAGAGGATCGCCGGGTAGGATTATGCTATGCGATGCGACTGGAGATGCGCTTGGAGATGCTACCTGGATATGCTACCTGGATATGCTACTTGGAGATGCTACTTGGAGGACTTCAATCTACTCTCTTCTACATGCTGCAAGACGGAGGCTGCCAGAAGCGTAGTCTTCGACAGGATTAGCTATCCCCCTCTTATTCTGGCATTCTGCAGTTCAGTCCACTGATATGGCCTCCTTACACATATACCCATGCATATGTAGTGTAGTTCCTTGCTTGCGAGTACTTTGGATGAGTACTCACGGTTGCTTTCTCCCCCCTTTTTCCCCTTTCCTTTCTTTCTGGTTGTCGCAACCAGATGCTGGAGTCCAGGAGCCAGACGCCACCGTCGACGACGACCCTACTACACTGGAGGTGCCTACTACTACGTGCAGCCGCTGACGACGACCAGGAGTAGTTAGGAGGATCCCAGGCAGGAGGCCTGCGCCTCTTTCGATCTGTATCCCAGTTTGTGCTAGCCTTCTTAAGGCAAACTTGTTTAACTTATGTCTGTACTCAGATATTGTTGCTTCCGCTGACTCGTCTATGATCGAGCACTTGTATTCGAGCCCTCGAGGCCCCTGGCTTGTATTATGATGCTTGTATGACTTATTTTATTTGTAGAGTTGTGTTGTGATATCTTCCCGTGAGTCCCTGATCTTGATCGTACACATTTGCGTGCATGATTAGTGTACGATTGAATCGGGGGCGTCACAAGTTGGTATCAGAGCCGACTGTCTGTAGGAATCCCCCTTTCCAACTCCTTGGCCGAAGTCGAGTCTAGTCGTTGAAAAACTTTTACTAACATGGCTGTGTGGCCCATGGGCCCACGTCGCCATCGGGAGGTATTAGGATCTTTTATTCCTCGACCTTCACTCTGGGATTCTGAACCCTCTTCTATTCGGGTTAAACGATTTTTACTAAAAAGTAACTTTAGGTTCTCGAAAATGCTTTGTCCCGGTGAGCCCCTTCAGTCCAGATGGTCACCGACTGCACCAGAAGATTTCGGAGATACTCTTTGATATTCTCTCGAGACTTTGTGCCCATCACTTTTGCTATTCCCGACCACCGATAAATCCTTATGGATAACTACTTGCACTTGCCATTCTTACGATCATTCCCCATTGTTCTTGTTATTACAAGATACCCGAAGTTTTCTCTATTGTTCCGAGAATACTTCGTGCCTACTGCCTAGCAGTTATTTGCCACATGAATACCCCTTCAAATAAATCCCCGCACTTGTCAAGTATCCGCTCATCCCCAGTTGTTCATGAGTTTCACAAAAGTCTTCAAAATACTATTCGATCTTCCGAAAATCCTCTGGAGCCTTTGGCTCTTGAAGTTCTTGCTTGCTCGCATTATGGTTAATCCCATAAGTCTCGTAGTCTTAATGACATTCCTTGTCATTATCATTTTGAGTCTGTTGACTCAATATGTTTGCGAATGCACGCAATCATCATTGATCCTTATAAATTACTTCTCCGGCTAAGTTGCCATTCTTTTAACTGGAATTGGTTCTCGACCAATCCAATTGTCATTGATTGTACCCTAAGGCTATTCAACTTATCCATCCCTACTCAGAGCATTGCTTTTGATCCCTTGATTTGGGAATCTTAATTCCTTTGCATTTGACAATTGAGTTAGTCAGTTGTTTCTATAATCCGGTGCACTTGCATTCCTTCTTCCTTTGATAGAGTACCGATACCCACACCAGCTCTGTTGTGGACCATCGGTTCCTTTGTTGGATTTTATGTCCTTCATAATTAATCACCTTGTGAGCTCTTTCCCCTGATACATAATGCCTTTGGTACATTGTATCCTCTGCTTGACCAACAATGCTCTACTTTCGAGCTTGTATTAATTACCCCGAAGTTTGTGGTATATGTTCGTAAGATGCCCGGATGGGTTGAACCTATGCCTTCCTTAATATGTGTGAACTCGGAAGATTTCACGAGTCATACTCATCTGGTATTTCACCGGGTAAAACTTTCAACACTAATGCCTTTATCAAAGCGAGAAGTGAATGGAAGATTATACATTGAAGAAGTGGGAGTCGACCTTGAACTTTGTGTTCATGCCCATAGACATGATGTAGATCTTCTCATCGAAGCTTCTTTTAAAATCAATTATTCCCTTGGTATAAGTTCATCTTATATCTGAGATCTGGCCTTTTTGCAATCGTGGTTCTGACCATGTTCTCCTTTAAATATCATGTCCTGTGCAAGTTTAAGCACTTGTCTTCTATAGAGCAAAACCCCAGTTCAACTTCTAGTTTGATCTGTCATCGAGTATTACCACCTGGTATCTCGAGATTATCTTGGAACTGCATAATTTCTTATGAGTTCTTCATCAAGTACTACATACTCACCGATTACAATTTTTCATGGGCTCGGAGTTATTGAACACTCAAAGACACCGATAACTGAACCGAGTCCGCTCTACGGTTCAACAACTCTTCAGTAAGCTTCTATAAGTACGAGTTTGTACCCGATCACGCCATTCCTAGCCTGTTTGGCTATATCATTGTCGTGACGATTCTAACGGTGCTACCTGGTCCTTATTCTCGGAGCACCAATTTTCGACGATGAACTAACCTTACGTCGATTTTCCTCGTCATACCCTTTCACCTTAAACAACAAGCTTGAGTTCGAGTTTGTGTCGTACCCATGGTTCCAATGACTTTTGGCTTCATCATTCCTTTGACTTGATGTCGTCGCTGATTGATTACTTCTTCATGAAATCTGTCGACAAATGTGTCGTGATCCTCATCAACCTTATGAGTTCTTCCAGGATATCAATTGAATTCATGATGAGAAATACCATCCTTGTCCCTCGATGATTTGAGTTATCGTTGGCAACATTCTTGCCTTCCCCCCCCCCAACACAAACTTGTTCACAATTTGTGTTGTACCTTGGTTTCCTTGCTATCCAGCAATTGTTCTTCTTTACCTTGGAGTATTACCGTCCTTTATGTCAAGAATGTTCTGAGATTTGTTCCACCTCTTGAGAATTCTTGACATAGAAATACTTCTCACCATCACCATTCTTTCTTGGTCCCTGTGTTAATTCCAACAAGTGAACGGTGTTGTTTGGATTCTTTCCTTCTAGCAACCCTATCTCTTTGAAGTTAATGGTCGAAAGTTCATTCTTAGGCTATTGATTATTGCATCACCATTCTGACATTGGTCGTGCAACCCAACCCATATTTCGGGCGCACCTTTCAACCAATGTTTAATTGTGTATGTTTTCCTCGAGCATACTTCCTTATATCATTTGATCTAACAAATGTTATCTCCTTGTTCACTTAATTGTGGACATCCATCTTTTGGGAATCTCGGTGAATTGCCGTTGAGTTCACCAGACACCTCCTTGTCCTCTCCTTGGGTTAATGATGGACTCTTGATAACAGAAATCACTTCATAGTTCATTTCCCCGAGAATCTTACAATGTCATCTCGTCAATTTGCGTTGCACCTTTTCTTCTCAGGTATCCTAAGTCTGAGGTATCCTGACACCAACCGGATCTGAATCTCGGTCAGATATGATGGTTGGGACATATTTCCAAGAGTTGTAACATTGATCTCTACGTGACCCGGTAACATGATGTCATGCCTAGCACCCCCCCCCCCTGGGTGGAGGACCTATCGTTATAATTTCTTTTGCAAGGACAACCATTCTTCCTGGAGGAAATTGTAAGGCTTATTATACCAGTTATTCCTGATGGATCCTTCGTGTTTCCAAAGTCTGATCTTCACCTGAAGACCATGTCAATGCTATCTCGAAGCATGTCAATGGTACTCCGATTTTCAACAGGAACATTTGAAGCACGATGCTAAATTTTATTTATCAATTATCCTAACACCGTTGTATGGGTAATATCATGAGATTCCTCCCCCCCTTACCTAAAGAGTTGTCTACATTATACCCTGTGATGGATAATATGTTCTGCTTGGCCTTGGGAAGAATATACCCTTGAAATATGTGTTTAAACACATTTTCCTTTCCATTGTTCTGTTTAAAACCTGATAATCACTTTTCCCTTTCCATTGGTTTGTTTAAACCTTCTTGTGATCTATATTGTATAAGCAGTAATAATTCACTGCTTATGGTAGCACCTCGGTGTACAACTCTGTCAGCGAGACCCTGTTTCTACTGTTGATGACTTCCGGTAACCACCGATGGACGGGAACTTTCCCTATTGGTCTGCCTCGTTTCAACGAGCAGGAAAATGGTTCTCTTCGTTCCTCGCCCTTGGTACCGATGTTGTTGCTGACATACTGACAGGCTATCCTTTGACATGCCTTGCCACCCTGACCGTGCGAGATGTCAGCGCCCTTCCTACTTTTAACCAACATGGTGGGCCCATAACCCACAGTTCCACAGGATCGAAACCTGACTCTCCTGAACACCACATGTTCCCAAGGTTGTTCCTCACGCTTGACTTCGTATGTAATTCACAGACCACCTGTCTAGTGAACTATTCTGGTATGAGGCGCAATACCTATTCTCGTTGCTCTGAACCCCTTTCACCTTCTGATTAGGCCATTGAACGATTGCCTGCCCATTGGAAACTTCTCATGGTACCTTCTTACTTTACTCTCGATATTTTCTTAAGTTTAAATTCGAGAGTTACTTCCGACACCTCCCTCGATGTTATCGACCAGATAGTTGACCTTGCAGAGGTCTGTTCTCCCGGAATACCCACCCTTTATTCTCTCGTAAGTACGATGGAGTTCCTGAAGAAAGGATGCCGACTGCATTATCATGACCTGAAACAGAGAAATGAAGACATCAATGTATTGGACCGGCCTCTTTGAGAAGAGCAAGGCAGAATGAGAAGACCCGCTAGATTCGTTACCAAACCTTCCCCCTTTCACTACCTCTTAAATCTCGGGACGAGATTTCTTGTACTGGAGGAGAATTGTGACGCCCGGGTAATCAAGCTACAGTAATCCCGTGTTAACGATGCCACGTCACCTCGATTATTGTTGATAATCCCACGTTAGATCGAAATAGGTTCAAATTCTAAATTTGAATTAAAGTTAAAACAATTAAAGTTTTCAAAAGTCAAAACTAAATTGTTCCTAATGTGTCAAATAATCCATAATAAATGTTGGTGAAGAAATCATCATTTAATAAAATATTTAAATGCACTAAATAAACTAAAACAGTAGCAAACACAATTATTTAAATGCTTTTAAAATGATAAACGATTACAAACTAATATATTTAGGTGCCAAATTAATTGTGGCAGTGGTATAATTTCTATTACCAATTTAGGGATCATTTTTGTACTTTACAAAACTAAA